>NC_056733.1:891050273-891137773 GCF_019279795.1 Protopterus annectens | reverse complement strand
CTGGCAGATGTCCCAGTTGATCAGTTAAGTGTTACAGTGGCTCACTTGAAAGTACTCCTGCTTCAGCTTTGGGGTTCTGTGCTTTTGTTTTTCTCTTACTTGGTTGCATTACCCTTACAGGTCGGATCATGACCAGAAGGGCTTAAGATGGATCTTCAACTGCGTAGTTGATGCAGTAAATTTAAATGATTTTTGGTTTCCTTATTAAAAGCGGTCTAGTGTTAGTAATTGCCATATATGTACTTAAGTTGGTAAAATTTCTTCAGGAAATGGAAATAGAAAGTTTTGTATTGTCTAGAGTTTTTTTTACTCTAAACAAGTACAGGCGAGTGTTTACAGCAACTATCCAGGTTTCCTCCTGCAAATGTTGAGCAAAAATAACACTGTAGAAAATTGGCTTAATTGTTTTCAACTTTGTGTATCCATCTTGGAGTGGGAGTCTGGATCAAGTGTAGGTAGTGGTTTACTATCAAAATGGAGAATGAAGGTTTGGTGGCAATTGGAATGTCAAGTCTTTTTGCAGCATCCCATATTGCTGGCCTTCAAAAGTGCAAGCATTCCTTGTGAATGCACTGTGCTTTTGTACTTGTGGTCGACCTTACTACTAGTGTGCTGCAGTGCGGATCAGGAAATGTACCCTTTCCCCCCACTAAAGGGTCATCTTGGAGTTGGGATATGTATTCTTTGTGTGTGGGGGGGGGGGTGCAGTGAGGCTTGAACCCTGCAAAAACTTTAGCACATAATGTGCAGTGTTGAACTGCATTCTGTGGATGTCAACAGGTCAAATTCGCAACCAGAAGTATCTTTGTGACATTCTGAGCACTTTAACATGCCAAAATTGCAAGAGTCTGTCTTTTGATAGTTTATTTTTACTATCTTTGATAGTAAACCTTTGGTAGTGATGAGCCCTTTGGTAGTGATGAGCACCAACTTCATTGTCTAGATAATTTCAAGGCTAGCAATCCTGTGGCTTTTTACTTCGGAACAAAGATGGAAAGGAAGTGAGTTTGAACCTTGCCATTTTTGCTCTTGGGTTCAGGATGGACATGCTTTACAGATGGTGATAACTGTTAATTGTAATATAGATTAAAATGATTCACTGGTGGTGATTGTAAACTCAAATGGAAGTGTAACAAATGTGCACCCAGTACAGGCCGATGTTTTATGACAATTAACAGCCCACCATAATTGCATTAAGCCTCACCCTCTGGAAGCATTTTGCCATGGTGGATTTGTTTTTTTGGCTGTCAGGTTGTGGCCTTTCGTACTGATTTTACCCATTTATGTTAATTGTGGGTGAGTTTGAACCTGATCACCTCAATCATCGGGGATTGGTAGTGTTGTACTACTCGGTGTTGAACGTCCTATGTTAAACTGACAGCTGTTGGTCACCACAAAATTACTTCACGGTTTAAGTGTTGTAGCCAGTTGCATCTTCCTGGCCTCTGTGCTGTTTGCTGTGATGCCCTTCTATAGTGGACTGCCTCTATTCTCCTTGAAAGTAAAGATTTAATTACTCCCACCTTTCCTGGCAACCTCTTCAGTGACCAAGTCACTAATAGATCTTGGATCATCTGGGTGTGGGTCGCAAACATTTCCTTGCATCACAGGGGCAGATCACAATTGTCTCAAATTCTTGTGTTGCCTAAATGGAGTACATTTCTGAAAAATGTTCTTGCTTCTGATGACTTGGCATCTTGACACCTTTTCTACCTTGTTTCCAGCATTTCCATGGGAATAGGCTGTCCTTGGACTTAATACCATTTTTAGGTGTACATTGATGTCCTTCAAGAATGCAACTGCAGTCCTGACATATGGGTTGTCCTGCCTCCGGCAGCCCTTCGGTCGGCCAGATTCGAAAGTTTGGGTCCGGCGTCGGCCTGTGTCTCCTCCCCGACATCAGAGCAGTTTGAGTATAAAGGCATCAGCCGACGCCATCTTCAGTCTTTCTAGCCGCGCGGTGCCTGAAGCAGAAGCAGTTCGCAAGTGCCGGTCGGTCAGCTCCTGTGTTTTCAGTTACCGAAGTCATTTAAAAGCTAAGTACCTCGTTGGGGAACATTTTTTTCTTGCCTCAGCCGATGTCAGAACAAATTGAGAAAGTTAATTGTTTGTCTTGTGGTAAACAAATACCTCATAAGGACTTCCATTCTTACTGCCTCCCTTGCCTGGGCCCAGACCACGACGTCCCTGCCTGAGCTTGCTTTAATAAGCGCACTCTCAGGCACCGGGCAGAGTTTGCCGAAGACTTTTGTGGCGAATCCTACGCTTACAACATGCTGTCGGAACAACAGACAGCACAAACTACCAAAAAACGAAAGGACTGGGACCGACTTCCTCGGCCCGTGTCTACCACCGATATAATGCCTAAGCCCTCCGCGAGTGCTTCGGTCCCTTCGGAAGCGGTAATTCAACCGCTCCAGGCCGACCACACCGCGTTAACTCATCCCTCTGTCTCGGAGACTACACCGGTGCCTGTTTATTTTCCTCCGGAAACCGAAGTTCTGGATCTACCCGACACCATTCCCGTGGACAAAGTTATCCCTGCACGTGGGGCAGCTAGGCCTCCTGTATCCATGTCAATCAAGGCCTTTGCATGTGCTAAGGCCGCCAGCCAGGCCAAGGCCCATCCTAAACCTACTTCTCAGGCCTCTTCTGAGAGACAAATCATGTCTCTGGCTGCAGGTTTAATCTCTTATCAGGGGGTCTTAGCCTCACCCAGACAGAGGTTCTCGGCCACCTGCAGAAAAAAGGCCTAGAACTGAGCAGGCAGACAACCTCTCTTCAGATGAAGCCTTTGGGGATTCAGAGCATTCAAATACCCAAGAAGAATCCTTCCAGGCATATGACGACTCTGATGCTGAGGAATCTATTCCCTCTGCCTCTCTTCCAGAGGATTTTTCTTTCGGTGAAGTCCTCCACTCCATGAGGGAACATTTCAAGTGGCAGGGTCAGGAATTTTCTGATTCTAGGAAAAGGCTACGTACCTTCCTTAAGCTACCCCAGCACAGACCTTTAGCTATCCCTCCAGTTATGGATGTCCTGGATGATGTTTTCTCCGACTCCAGTGCTTCCCCTGATTCTCTCCCTCCTGCTCCTGTCAAGCCAGACAGATATTACAGGGTCCCTGACACTCACAAGCATCTCTTTAAGGCCCACTCTGTGGATCTAGAAACTATTTCACAGGGCCCCAAAGGAGTGGCCGCCTCCTCTGCCAAGAATCCACTGCCAGCTGACAGGGAAGCAAGGTCCCTGGAGAGATGGGGTAAAAAAGTTTATCTCTTCCACCCTTGCCATGAGGTCACTTAACTGCCTTTTTCATATGTTTCAGTACCTGGATTATTTACTGGATGATTTGCAGTATAGATAGAAAGGCATTGTAGGATTTGGTTCATAATACCTAGCAGGTTAGCAATCATTTTCTACAGTGTGGTTATGATGCATTTGGAGGCTTCATGTAGGGCAGCTATGACGGGGGCTGTTATCCGTAGACATGCTTGGTTGAAAAACAGTCACTGCCAGATCATGTTAAAGTAAAGCTCCTGGACGCACCTCTGGATAAACAGAAGCTTTTTGGTACTAATGCTCAGGATGTGTTAAAATCTATTGAGGAGAAGGCAAAATCAGTACAGACAGTAAAGGATTTCCTCCAGGTTCAGCCACCAAGGTTCAGCAGGAATTGGCCTTCAAAGAATTGGTCCTTTCCAGACTCTTGACAAGTTTCAAAGGGGAAAGAACAGGCATGCACGAGGTAGAGGGCAACACCGAGGCTCCTACAGGGGACGCCAATGGCAACCACAAAATCAGAGAAGTGGCACAGGTAGTTCACCTGCACCACAGGGACAATCACAATGACTTGCCTTTCACTCTCTCTACCAAGGCTCAAAGAGAAGCACCTCTAGGCGGGAAAATATCTCTTCTCAAAAAACTGGCACATTATAACAAAGGACAATTGGATTCTGGACATAATAGACAGAGGTTACAGGTTCCACTTCCATACCTTACCAACAGGACAAGGCATGCCAAACCTGCCACAAAATCAAAGGGCAGAGGCACTCATAGAAGTCTCAAAGCTGTTACAAATAAAAGCAATAGAGAAGGTCCCTCGGGAACAAGGCCAGGGATTTTATTCAAGACTGTTCCTTGTTCCAAGAAAAGAATAACAATGGAGGCCTATATTGGACTTGTCCGTTCTAAATACTTTTCTCATGGTGCCAAAATTCAAGATGCTGACATTACAGCAACTTCTTCCCATGCTGGGCAAGGGGTCTTGGCTGGTTACTCTGGTCCTCAAGGAGGCATACCTGCATGTCCCTATCAGACAGTTGCAGAAGATACCTCAGATTTCTTGCAGGGACAGAGCACTATCAATTCTCAGCATTGCCATTTGGCTTATCTACTGCACCCAGAGTTCACAAAATGCCTGGCATCAGTAGTGGCACATTGCAGAATCCAGGGGATTCAAATATACCCTTACCTGGACGACTGCCTAATACAAGCAGACAGCAAACGGACCTTGATAAAACACTTGGATTACGTCATTCAATTGCTGCAGGCTTTGGGATACACAGTCAACATTCAAAAATCAAGACTACTGCCATCCCAAGAGATTATTTTTCTAGGAGCAAAACTGGACACGGCTACAAATGGCTTTCCTCACAGGAGAAACAAGAGCATTTAGCAGCTTACTTCAAAGGTCTAGCAAAATTAACCCACCTGACTGCAAGGAAGACCCTGCAGGCCTTGGGGTTCATGGCATCTTGCATTCTTCTTATCCCTTTGGCAAGACTACATATGAGAAAGCTGCAATGGTACCTAAAAAGCTTGTGGTCGCAACACGGCCACAACCCGTAAGACAATACCACTCATACCATGCCTGCAAAGGGAATTTTTGTGGTGGGCTCAAGCAAGTCACTTAAACGAAGGCATGCTTTTCAACAAACCTCCAACAAGTCAAACTATTACAACAGACGCCTCAGACCATGGATGGGGGTGCACATGGACGGCAGATGCATTCAAGGGCAATGGACTCCCATGGAGATGCATCTGCACATAAATCAAAAAGAGATGTTGGCAGTGATGCATGCAATAGAAGCCTTTGGAAAATCTCTTCAGCAAGGTCATCTGCTAATAAGGACAGACAACACAACTGTCATGTGGTACGTAAACAAACAAGGGGCACTCATTCCTACCCCCTCTGCAGACTAACAATGATTCTTTGGGAAAAGTCTCTGAAACTGAACATCTACTTGCAATCCCAGTTTGTTCCGGGCAAGGACAATGTTCTGGCAGACAGGTTGAGCAGAAATTTCTTGGATCCACATGAATGGATGCTACACCCACGCATTCTCACAAAGCATCTGCATGGGGAAGACCAGACATAGACCTCTTTGCATCTCATCTCAATCATCACCTGGAAAGGTTCTGCACAAGGATACACCATCCTCTAGCTTGGAGAACGGATGCTCTTTCCTTCAGCTGGAATGCTCTAACAATTTATGCATTCCCTCCGCTACCTTTGCTCACCAAGGTGTTACTGAAGATCAAGGCAGAATAACCAAGAGGAATCTTGATAGCTCCAGACTGGCCAAGGCAACACTGGTATCCACTACTACTGAACATAACTCACACCAAACCGTGGCCCTTGCCTCAATGGCCTCTGCTCCTGACTCAACACAGTTACAAGACTGTTCATCAGAACCTGCAAACCTTAAAGCTGACAGCTCTGAGTTCCATGACTCAGACCCATGACTCCTTCTCCGAAAAAGTTCAGGAAATTTTGCTGGAGGCACACAGACCTTCCACCAGGAAAACCTATTGGGCCAAATGGAAGAGATTCACCATCTGGAATGTCAACAAGGGCCAGGATGCATCACTGATGAACATACCTCAGATATTAGAATACTTGGCAGAAGTGTTTCACAGTGGCCTCTCATACTCTTCCATCAAAATCCACGCTTCAGCTATCTCAGCACATTACGACTGATCTACCTGTGTTTTCGCATCCCTTGCTAAGACAGCTTCTGAGAGGCATAAAGAATATCAAACCTCCAAGGAAGTCCCCAATTCCTGCATGGGACCTCAATTACGCCTTGGAAAAATCAACTCTTCCTCCTTTTGAACCAGCAGCATCTTCAGAAATGCAATTTCTCTTGGAAAACTGTTTTCCTGTTGGCAATCACCTCAGCAAGAAGAGTCTCAGATACAGGCCCTCATGGCAGTTCTTCCTTTTCTCATCTTTCATCAGGACAGTTTCCCTTGGGACCAATCCTTCATTCATGCCAAAGGTGATATCCAGAGTGTCTCTAAACCAAGCAATTCACCTGCCTACTTTCTTTCCTAACCCTCAAAATAAAGGGGAAAAGCTGCTGCATACTTTAGACATTCACAGACAACTACGCTACTACTTGGACAGAATGAAGTCCACCAGGAAGTCTGACCAACTGTTTGTAGCCTATGCTGCTGGAGTGCAAGGAAAAGCAGTCACCAAACAAACTATCTCAAAATGGATTTGGCACTGCATCAGATTCTGCTATTCTTTTCATGGAAAGTGTGCCAGCTAATATTAGACCACACTCCACCAGAGCTATGGCCACATCCACAGCTTTCCTAAGAGTAGTGGCTACAAAAGATATTCTAAAGGCCGCTACATGGAGCTCCGTGCATACATTTACCAAACACTACAACCTGCCATTATGCTCCAGATCCTGAGCAGGCTTTGCTTCGGCAGTCCTGCAGGGCCTTCTAGCTACACCATCTCTTGCTTAGTCCTACCACCCCCAGCTTGGCTATGGTATTCAACCCATATGTCAGGACTGCAGTTGCATTCTTGAAGGACATAGTACAGTTTTGTACCTACCATAAATGTAGATGTCCGATAGATATGCAACTGCAGTCAGGTTTTCCCTCCCTCCTACCCCTCTGTTTTTTCCCCTTTTGGGTCCTTTCTCCCCTTACCTATCAGCTGGGGATATGTATTATGGTGTATCTGTTTTACTGTTGTGCATGTCTGGTTTTATCTGTTTATCCATTCACAAAATTTAGTCTTCCTTGGAGGGCACCTGGCATCTTGGGCAAGAAACACTGAAGAAGATGGCGTCGGCTAATGCCTTTATACTCCAGCCGCTCTGACGTCGGGGAGGAGGCGACACCGGACCCAGACTTTGGAATCTGGCCGACCGAAGGGCTGCTTGAGGCAGGACAACCCATATGTCAGGACTGCAGTTGCATATCTATTGGACATCTACAGTTATGGTAGGTACAAAACTGTACTTTCCGCTTTCCTACAGAATAAGTAAGAGCTTTGGTTAGCATGAGTTGTTTGCAGGCAGGTTTGACAAGATGGCCTTGATCCAAAAGGCATGTCAGTTGAATTTGCTTTTAGGAAAGCATGGTGAACAAGTGAAATGTGCAACTCCAGAGGGAGTGAACACTAATCTTTACCACTTTTATGGAGTAGATAACCAGTGGAAGGGAAAAATACTAGTTAAGAGTTCCCCTAAACTTAAGTGCTTAGCAGATAAAAAGCTTGTGTGGAAAAGGAGTCTTAATTGAGTTACTAAAATGTTGCAAATGTAAGAAACGGAGTTGCATTTCTGTTCGCTGTGCCACTGGAAAAGGCTACATGTTTTGTTAAAACTGTCTCTAATTCTACTCTAAATTTTCTGATCTCTAATTTCAAAGGACAACCCATTTTGTTCTGGTAAGCTAGTTGTCTAAATTGTGTGTAAGTACAAGGTTGGCGGGTGTATGAATGTCTAAAAGGAAAAGGCTAGTCAGTAATTGGGTACTATTTGAAAATATGCTTTTAATCAAAACTTTAAGGTAAACCAGTAACCAGTACTTTATCACCCTTCTTGTCCTTTCTGTATTATTTCTCAAAACAGCAGTTTGGAGGTTGCCCCTAGAGAGAACAGGGTTTGCCTCTGTTGCTTTGACTGGCTTATTATCCTAACACATTTCCATCTGCCAGTCATTCGCGGTCTGCTTTTTGGTTGTTTACCCTTTAATTGGAGGAATGCTGAACAAGATGGACTGTGTATAGGTTCAATGTGGGAATGGGCAGACTACATTGTAAGAATAACTAGCACAGATGGATACTGACAAATACGAACTGAGGGTTGCATACAGATGTGTATTATGTGCCAAATATTAGTTTTGAGAATTTAAGTAAAAATGACTTCTAAAAAGTACACCATGTACAGACTTCTCATAAGGGAGAAGGCACACAGCTAGACATGCAGGAGAAAAAAGTGAATAGTGATGTAGTAGATGCACAGGTGTAATGAATTAAGGTGGGGGTAGTGGTGGGAGGGGTTAGCAGATGTAGGTTAGAGGTGGGAGTAAATGTTTTTATTGGGGAAAGGGGGTTAAAATGCTTTATAGGAGATGCCAAGAAGTATGAGTGAAGCATGTACAGGATGCTTGTAAAAACATTTGAGCAGTCTTTTGAATTTGTGGAAGGTGGATGTTCGTGTTTCACTGTTGCAGTCATTATGTTTGGGTTATCTGCCTGCAGGTCAGGTAGCCCTCAGCCAGCCTGAATATCGGTCTTGGATTCCTGCGTCTGATGCTCTCTTCCATGACGTCCGGTTGTCAGGGTTATAAAACATGCAGCTGACTCCCTTGCATCATTCTCTTGCCATGCAGTGCCCGAAGCAGTAGTAGTTCGCAAGTGCCGGTCGTCAGACTCCTGAAATTTTCGTTTTCAAGTTTCAGAGCTGAAGTCTTCAAAAAAGCTAAGTACCCCGTTGGGTGTCCTTTTTCTTGCTCTTAACAGATGTCCGTAAAAATTAATAATTGTATTACCTGTGGAAAGCAAATGCCTCAAAGATTTTCATTCTTACTGCAGTCCTTGCTTAGGCCCAGACCACAATGTCCCTCACTGCTTGTTTTGTGCCTTATTCAACCCGTAACTATTCATTGTCTGTTCCTTTTTACAGCAAATAATTTCAGTACTCTGTTTAACTATCCAGAAATAACTTTGGTAAGCTATCAAACTACAGACATCCAACTACAGACATTTCGAAAACACAAAGATAGACAGACCGCATAGGTCCGAAGCTGCAGGCGACGCTTCCGTTAAGATAGTCGCTAGTTCGCCGGTATTCTGAGGTGCTTTTGCAGCCCCTGATAACCAATACTTCAGATTCGCAGGCCTCTATTGAGACCAATTTGGAGTCTGGTATGGCCCGAGATGCTTCTATGACTATGGAACCTGCAGATGTCTACCTTGGATGCGTCTAAGCTGTGCAGGCACTGGCTTCTGAGGGTATATTCAGGCCTACTGACTTGCATTTCAAACATACGCCATCATTTTCAATCCCTGAAACTCGACCCACGCCTAGAAAACAGATGTCCAAACCGCATGGTCAGGCCCATATGCCTGAAAAACAAATGGCTGAAGACCTTATTACTTTAATTATGGGAAGCCAGCCTTCACCCTTTAAGACTTGGAACTGATTTTCCTTCTGTTCCTTCCGATTACCAGGTTTCCCTATGCCTTTTGGTGAAATCTTGCACACACTTCGGAAGCAATTCCGCTGGGAAAGCAGGATTAATCTAACAAAAAAGAGGCTTAGGGAATTTACTCTTCCCTCAACACAGGCCTTTATCTATCCCTCTGGTCCTGGACATTGTAGATGCCTTCTTGGACTCTAGCCTGGCCCATGACAGTACCTCCAGCTCCCAGGAAACCTGACGGGTACTACAGAGAAGCTGACTCTCAAGTTGCTCTTCAAGAATCCTACTGCGGACCCAGAGACCATTTCCCAAGGACCTAAAGGCATTAAGGCTACTTCTGCCAAAAACCTACCCCCCTCTGATAGAGATTCCAGGGCCTTGGACAGATGGGGTAAGAAGGTATACACTTCTGCTACTATGGTCATTTAGGGCCTTAAGCTGCCAGTTTCATATGTTAAAGTATTAGCACCATATTATGGGACTACTTAAACAGAAAATTATTTTTGATTCCTGACTGCTAAAAATTACAGGATTTAATGCATTCTGCTGAACAAGTTGGGAAACGTACTTTGCAGTGTGGTTTTTACTCTCTAGAAGCATCTTACAGGGCTGCTGTCACTGGGTCTGTGCTTAGAAGGCATGCTTGGCTTAAGGAACAGAATTTGCCAGATCATGTTAAAGCTAAATTACTGGATTCTCCCTTTAACCAAGGCTGTCTGTTTCACAAAGCAGAAGTCCTTAAGATGGAGGAAAAAGCTAAATCTATGCAAACTTAAGATTTCCTGCAAGTTCAGCCTCACAGATTTAGCAGGCATTGGCCTAAGAATTGGTCTTTTTCTGTGTCTTCCAGACCTCAGTCCAAACCCAAACATCAGACCACCTAGGCTACAGTCTCAAGGTACTAACCGGTTTAAGCAGTGGGGGGCTCCCACTTCCAAAGCTGGAAGTAAGACACCCCCCCCCCCAATGAAACAATGTCACAATGACTTAACCTTAGGGTTTCCAAGCCCTGCTCAACTGCCTGCTCCTTTAGGGGGAAAGATTTGCCCTGCATGCAAAAAACTGGGAACTTATTTCCCAGGACGAATGGGTTTGAAATAGTCTTCCAAGGATACAGATTCCACTTCCACACTTTACCAACCCCAAACAGTTGGCCAGACCTACCGTCAAATCAGTGGGCAGAGGCTCAACAGCAGGTTCTCCAAGTATCAGGGCTATTCAACCTGTCCCAGCGGAGGAATGGGGGCAAGGTTTTTACTCAACTTTAATTGGTACCCAGCAAAGACAGCTCCTGGCATCCTAACCTGGACCTCTCTATTATAAACCTTTTTGGTAATCCCAAAATTCAAAATGCTAACACTTCAACAGCATAGCTTCCTATGCTAGGGAAAGATGCTTGGTTGGCAACCTTAGACTTAAGGGAAGCTTACCTGCACATTCTAATAAGGGAATCTTGCAGGAAATGCCTACGCTTCAGAGCAGGCTCCATGCACCATCAGATGTTCATGTTTCACTGTTGCAGTCCTTACATTTGGGTAATACTGCTGGCAGTCTGACCTCAAGTCTGCCTGAATTCCAAAGTCTTGGGTCCTGCGTCGGTTGCTGTCGTGCCTTCCCTGACGTCAGGTCGTCAGGAGTATAAAAGATGCAGCAGACACCATTTTCTTCCATCTTTCTTGCCACGCAGTGCCCGAAGCAGAAGCAGTTTGCAAGTGCCAGTCGGCCGACTCCTGAGATCTTTCATGTTAGTTTCAGATCCGAAGACTTCAATTAAGCTAAGTACCCCATTGGAGAAACTTTTTTCTTGTTTCAGACCGATGTCAGAAAAAGTTCAATAATTGCATTTCTTGTGGAAAGCAAATACCTCGTAAGGACTTTCATTCTTTCTGTATTCTTTACCTAGGCCCTGATCATTGTTTCAGGTTGTCTGTTTTGTGCTAGGTTTAACCAATGCACTATTAAGCATCTGTATGATTTTGCATTAAACTATTTTGGACGCAGGTTTAATTATCCAAAAATGTCAGACAGCCGTCCGACTACCGGAGTTCACAAAATACGAAAGAAAGCTGGCTCTTGGTGAGGTTCTTTTGCAGCCCCTGACACCTGCTACAGGCTGCTATTGACACCCACGTGGAGTCTGCTATGCTGCTGGAAACTCAAGGTATTGGAGCCTCTGACACTAATTCCCTCAGATGGGTCCTGAGCCGCTGAGCAGGCACCGGCTTCTGAGGGTGTATTCAGACCTAAACATCTTTACATTAAACAGACTTTGGCTTCAAAGACAAAGACTAAAGCACCTTCTAAAGCAAAGAAACTCAGAGCCACGTGGACAGGCCTGTATGTCTAAAAAAACAGATGCTTAGAATGGCCGAAGACTTTATTACCTTGATCAGAGGTTCCCATCCCCCTCCTGATAATAGGCCTAGGCAAGAGACTGACTAAATCTTCAGATCAGGTTTCTATTTCTTCTGATTCCTCTTCTGATCAGGAATATTCTCTGCCTCCTTATGAGGATTCCAATGCTGAAGAATCTATACCTTCAAGTTCTCCTCCGGAGGATTATTCTTTTGGGGAAATCTTGCATACCATGAGAGTCAAGATTTTTCAGAATCTAAAAAGAGGCTCAGGGACTTATCTCGACACAGGCCTCTAGCCATTCCACCTGTTGGACATTGTAGATGTGTTGTCAGTCTAGTCTGACCCCTGACTTATCTCCAGCTCCTGTTAAGCTGACCGATATTACAGGGTTCCTGATTCTCATAAATTCCTTTTCAAAAACCCTGCCTCAGACCCAGAAACTATTTCACAGGGTCCCAAAGGAGTTGAGGCTTCCACTGCAAAAAAACCCTACCCCCTCTGACACGGATTCTAGGGCACTGGCTAGATGGTGAAAAAAGGTTTACACATCTGCTACTTTGACAGTTTAAGGCCCTAACAGCCAGTTTCATATGCTCAAATATCAGCAACATGTCATGGCACTGCTTAAACAGAAAATTTTAACTCTGTGCAGAAAACAAGGAAATTCAGGATTTATTGCATGCAGCTGAACAAGTTGGAAAGCATATCTTGCAATGTGGATGTTAATCGTGTTTCACTGTTGCAGTCATCACTGTAGGGTTCTTCCTGCCGGCAGGCAGTCCTCGGTCAGCCAGAATCTCAAAGTCTGGGTCCGGTGTCGGCTGTTTAGTCATGCTCCCTGACATCAGAGCGCCAGGAGTACAAAGCTGCCAGCCGAGTCAATGTTTTCCAGTCTTTCTTGCTGTTCGCAAGTGCCGGTCGGCTGATTCCTGATACTTTTACGTGCTTCAGTCAGACTTACTTCTTCTCAAAGCTAAGTACCCTGTTGGGGAAACTTTTTTTCTTGCTCCAGTCCGATGTCAGAAAAAGTTAATTGCATTTCTTGTGGGAAGCAAATGCCTCATAAGAATTTCCATTCTTACTGTATTCCTTGTTTAGGCCCTGACCACGACATAGCTAGTTGTCGGTTTTGTGCTAGATTTAACCAACGTACGATTAAGCGCAGGTACGATTTTGCTTTTCACTACTTTGGCAGGCGATTTAATTATAAAATGTCGTCTGACACGCTTCTGACTGCCTGAGTTCACAAACGACGCAAGGATAAGGACAGGCCTCCGAGGTCCAAATCGGACTACGTTTTACAAGCGGAGTCAGCTGCAGGTTCAGCCGTTGTCAGTGAGGCGCTTTCGCAGCCCCTGTCGTCTGCCATTTCAGAACAGATTGCCGAAACGGGCTCCCACGAGGAGCCAACTAGGCCTTTGAGCACTCCAGCTGCAGGACCTTTGGACAATGCTCCCTCGGATGGGTCTGGAGCTGCTGTGCAGGTACCGGCTTCTGAGGGGGTTTTCAGGCCTACACAGCTTCTGATTAAGGCAAAGACTCCTTCTAAATCTAAGACACCAGCCCAGGCCTCTCTTGATCCGGGACCCAAATCTCAAACAGCTACTTAAAATGGCGGAGGACTTACTAACCATAATTAGGGGTTCACATCCCCCTCCAGACAAAAGGCCAAGGCAAGAATTGGATTGAATCTTCTGATCAGGCATCTATTTCTTCAGTGTCTTCCTCTGAACAGGAATATACTTTCCCTCCTTATGAGGATTCTGATGCTGAGGAATCCATTCCATCAGCTTCTCCCCCTGAGGATTTTTCTTTTGGGGAAACTTTACATGACATGAGGGGAACATTTTCACTGGGAAGGACAGGAGTACTCTGAATCTAAGAGAAGGCTTAGGGATTTCCTTCTTCCCTAACCTAGATCCCTGGCTATTCCTCCTATTTTGGATATTGTGGACGATGCCTTTTCCGAGGCTAATTTAACTCCTGACTCCTTTCCTCAAGCCCCTGCTAAGCCCGACAGATATTAGAGTCCCTGACTCCCACCAGTTCCTTTACAAAAATCCTACTGCTGATCCAGAAACCATTTCTCAGGGTTCTAAGGGGGTTAAGGCCGCTTCTGCTAAAAACCCTATTCCGACAGATAAGGATTCCAGAGCTTTGGAGAGATGGGGCAAAAAAGTGTACAATTCTGCTAATTTATCTATTAGGGCTTTACATTGTCAATTTCATATGCTAAAATATCAGCAATTTCTACTGTGTTATGAAACAAAAACTGGGTACCATTACTGCATGTGCAGATAATTACACTATTTGATGCATGCTACTGAACAAGTGGGGAAGCATGGCTTACACTGGTTTTTATGCCCTGGAGGCTTCATGCAGGGCGGCTGCCACTGGCACAGTCATTAGAAGGCATGCTTGGTTAAAGGAACAAAACTTACCTGATCAAGTGAAAGCTAAGTTACTGGATGCTCCTGTTCAGCATAATGTTTTGTTTGGGTCTAAGGCTGAAGAGGTGATAAAGAAAATGGAGGATAAGGCAAAATCCATGCAAATGGCTAAGGATTTCTTACAAGTTCAGCCCCCAAGATTTAGCAGAAATCGGCCAACTAAAAATTGGTCCTTTCCCAGCTCGGACAGGCCTCAGAGGGGTAGATATAGGCGCTCCAGAGGGAGGGCCCCAGCACAGACCTCTTACAGACCTAGACAGTGGAGTGCTTCCATCCCCAGGGGTGGAGAGGACAGACCTCAATCTTATAGAAAACGGGCTCAATGACTCCCCCTGCATGGCTCCAGGAACTTCTCTCCTGGAAGCCCTTCTAGGAGGAAAACTCTTTTTCATCAAAATTGGACTTGGATAACCCAAGACAAGTGGGATCTGGATGTAGTTTCAAGAGGTTACAAATTCCACTTTCATACCTTGCCAAGACCAAACGGATGGCCAGACCTACCAAAACACCAATGGGCAAAGGCATTAAACCAGGTGGGATCCCTCATGGCTATGAGGGCCATAGAACTGGTTCCACAATCAGACTGGGCAAGACTTTTACTCCAGGCTGTTCCTAGTTCCCAGAAAGCAAAATTCATGGAGACCCATTTTGGATCTCAGTCTTAAACACTTTCCTGGAGATACCAAAGTTCAAGATGCTTACTCTGCATCAGCTCCTGCCAGTGTTGAGCAAAAATGCATGGATGGTGACATTGGATTTAAAGGAGGCTTACCTACACATCCCTATCAGACAGGAGTGCTGAAAATACCTCAGGTTCAAGGCCGGCTCGAAACTTTACCAATTCTCTGTGCTGCCCTTTGGCTGGTCTACTGCGCCCAGGGTCTTCAAGTGCCTGGCACCAGTAGTATTGCAGACTCAAGGGAATTCAAGTTTACCCTTATCTGGACGACTGCCTTATTCAGGCAGACAGCAAGGATGTCTTACTCCAGCACCTGGAATTTGTTCAAAATCTACTCAAGTACCTGGGATTCACTGTGAAAATAGTCAAATTTGACACCCACACAACAGAACTTTTCTGGGAGCTCTTCTAAACACAACAACCCAGATGGTATTCCTGACATCCGAAAAACAGCAGCTGGCTTCCACTTTCAAAACCTTGGCGTCAATAACTCAGCTAACTGCAAGGAAATTCCTGCAGGGTTTGGGTTACATGGCCTCCTGCATTCTTCTCATACCAAATGCAAGACTACATATGAGAAAAATACAATGGGTACCTAAAGTGTATGGTCACAACATTGCCACAGTCTAGCCACACAGATTGCTGTCTTTCCTTGCCTACAAAAGGAATTCCCTTGTTTGGACCATGGTATGTCATCACAACAAAGGGAAAGCCTTCAGTCTTCCGCCAGCCAAGTGTTAACCACGGACGCTTCGGATTACGCATGGGGAGCCCACTTGCAGGGAAAAGGTCTGCAAGGTTTTTGGACAGAGGATCAGAAGCACCTACATATCATTCTAAGAGATGTTAGCTGTACAGAATGCCCTCTTGGCTTTCCGGGATCTCCTACAACCAGGACAACTACTGCTACGGACAGACAACACCATAGTTATGTGGTATATAAACAAGCAAGGGGGGTTCACACACCTATCCCCTTTGCAGACTAGCCATGACTCTATGGAACACAGCTCTAGCTTGCAAAGTGGATCTACAAGCTCAATTCTTTCCAAGAAAACAAAATATTCTGGCAGACAGCCTGAGCAGGAACCTGTCAGACCCACACGAGTGGATGCTAGACACCCAAATATTCAAGATGATTACAGAAGCCTGGGGCTGCCCGGCCATAGATCTTTTTGCATCCCCCCCTCAACCACCAGTTACAGATTTTTCGCACAAGAACATTCCACAAGCTAGCATGGAAAGTGGATGCACTATCCTTCAGTTCGAGAAACCTCTTTGGGTATGCCTTTCCGCCACTACCTCTTCTTCCATGGGTGTTACTAAAGATCAAGCAGGACCAGCCCAAGATGATGATTTTACTGGCCCCAAATTGACCTTGTCAATTTTGGTACTCAACACTGAATCTATCCCAGGAGCCTCCTTGGATTTTACCTCTTATTCCAAATCTTTTGTCCCAACACCAGGGCCAGGTTCTGCACTCGTGTCAAAACTCTCAGCCTAGCAGCCTGGTGAATTCAGGGTTTATGATTAATTCTTTCCTTCCCAAACAGGTCATGGATGTCCTGTTAGAAGCCAGACAGCCTAGCACTAGAAAATCTTATGCAGGTAAATGGAAGAGATTTTGCACCTGGATGCATGCTCAGGCTTCAGATTCTCTCATTCCTAATATCCCACTGATTTTACTTTACCTGAGGGCTTATCCTTCTCCATAAAAATACATGCCTCCGCTATCTCTGCACATTACAATACAGATCCTCCAATCTTTTCGCATCCACTTCTGAAACAATATCTGAGGAGCAAAGAATTTAAGGCCCCCGAGGAGACCACCCATACCTGCCTGGGAACTCAACTATGTTCTGGAAAAACTCACTCTGCCTCCTTTTGAGCCTGCTGCCACATCTGATATTAAGTATTTATCATGGAAAACAGCTATCCTACTGGCTCTGACTTCATCCAGGAGAGTCTGTTATAAGCACTCATGGCTGTGGAACCTTATATTATTTTTCACCAAGATAGGGTGTCTTTAGGCATGAAAGTAGGATTGGTCCTTAAAGTGGTTTCCAAAGTGGCTTTAAATCAAACTATTCACCTGCCAACTTTTTTCAATAATCCACAAAATAAGGGGGAAAGGATCTTGCATTCCTTGGATGTACACAGACAACTTCGTTTTTACCTGGACAGAACCAAGGATGTCAGGAAAACAGAGCAACTGTTTGTTTGTTTCTTATGCAACAAATTCCCAAGGCAAAGCTATTTCAAAACAGACAATTTCTAAATGGATTGCTCATGGAATCAGATTTGTTACTCATCATGGAAAGCAAATCCCAGGAAAAATTAGGACTCGCTCTACCAGAGCTGCTGCTACTTCAGCTTCCTTTCTCAGAGGAGTACCTACCAAGGATATTTTGGAAGCTGCAACTTGGAGTTCAGTGCATACTTTCTCTAAGCACTATAATCTCCCTCTTTACTCTAAGTCTAGGGCAGGCTTTGCTTCTGCAGTCTTGCAGGTCCTTCTAGCCGTCCCTTCTACTTAATCACCACCCTTTATATCAGCTTTGGGATTCAACCCTACAGTGATGACTGCAACAGTGAAACACGAACATAGTACAGTTGTGTATACTTACCATAAATGTAGATGTTTGAGTGTCTTCACTGTTGCAGTCTGGGTTACCATCCCTCCTGTCCCCTCTTATACTTTCATTAGTGTGGTTTCCTACTTCACCCTTCTGAGGTGTATTTGGTACAGGGTATGGGTTTTGTTGTATGTTACACTTTTTTGTTTTACTTTTAGCCTTCACTTTTGGGCACCTGACATCTGGGACAAGAAAAACTGGAGAACATTGTGTCAGCTGGCAGCTTTGTACTCCTGGCGCTCTAACGTCAGGGCACATGACTGAGCAGCCAACGCCAGACCCAAACTTTGGTATTTTGGCCGACCGAGGAATGCTTGCCGACAGGAAGAACCCTACAGTGATTATCAACAGTGAAGACACTCTAACATCTACATTTATGGTAAGTGTACACAACTGTACTTTTTGGTTCTTTGGAGGTGGTCTGCAGGGCCGCAGTTATGGGTTCTGTAAGGAGGCATGCTTGGTTAAAGGAACAAAATCTGCCTGATCTATGTCAAAAGTCAAATTATTAGATGCACCTTTACAGCATGTTACTTTGTTTGGTGTTAAGGCAGGAGAAAGGCAGGAGAGGTGTTAAAGAAAATGGAGGACAAAGCTAAATCAATGCAAACTGTCAAAGATTTTTTTACAAGTACAGCAACCTAGGTTTAGTAGACACTGGTCTACAAAGAATTGGTTCTTTCCTGTCAGACGGACATCAAAGGGGCAGATCCAGAAGCCCTAGAGGCAGATCCCAGGCGCAAGGTTCATAAGATCAAAGCAATGGGGTGCTTCTACCTCCAAAGTTAAAGACAAATCACAACTATACAGGAAACTGTCCCAATGACCTCCCCCTGCCTGAACCAAGCACTTATCTCCTGGCAGCACCCTTAGGGGGAAAAATAGCACTTTTTTCTCAATTGGCACATTATAACCCAGGACAAGTGAGTTCTAAACAGTGTCACAAGGCTACAAGTTCCACTTCCACACCCTACCAAGGGCAAATGGTTGGCCAGATCTGCCAAAACATCAATGGGCGGAACCACAAAAGCAAGTCTCATGCCTCATGGACATGGGGGCCATTCAACAAGTACCAGAGCAAGGACATGGGTTTTACTAAAGACTGTACTTGGTACCCAGAAAGGACAAGGCCTGGAGACCAATACTGGACCTATGTATTCTAAACACATTCTTGGATATACCAAAATCCAAAATGCTGACTTTGCAGCAGCTTCTGCCCATGCTGGGCAAGAAGGCTTGGCTTGTGACTTTAGGCCTAAAATAGGCATACCTGCATGTCCCAATCAGTCATGCAGAAGATGCCTCAGATTCAAGGCTGGCTCAATGCATTACCAATTCTCTGCCCTGCCCTTTGGCTTATCTACTACACCTAGGGTCTTTACAAAGTGCCTGGCACCAGTAATTGCATTTTGCATACAGAGGACTACAAATATATCTTTACTTGGACGACTGCCTAATTCAAGCAGAGAACAAGGACATTCTTCTACAGCATCTAGTGTTTGTGAAAAGACTTCTAACATGCCTAGGGTACACAGTCAACGAAAAGAAATCAAAACTAGTACCTTCTCAAGAGATATTACTGGGTGCAAGCTTCATGCCAGACAAAGGCAACTGACTACCTCTTTCAAAATATTGGCAACAAAGGCCCAGTTATTCGCAAGAAAAATTCTGCAGGCTTTGGGCTTCATGGCATTCTGCATCCTACTAATTCCATATGCAAGACTGCATATGAGGAAACTTCAATGGGGTACCTACAGTGTTTGAACTCAACATTGTCACAGCCTGGAAACAATTACTCATTCCCTGCCTGCAACAGGAGTTTTGATGGTGGGCGAAGGCTTGTCACCAGTACAAGGGTCAGCCATTCACATTACCCCCAGCCAGGCAGAACCTAACTGCGGATGCATCAGATTATGCCTGGGGGGCCCACATGGCAGGAAAATGCATTCAGGGCACATGGTCCCCAAACCACCCACATGGCAGGAAAATGCATTCAGGGCACATGGTCCCCAAACCAAATGCATCTACATGTCAATCAAAGAGATGCTAGCTGTTCAAAATGCCCTGACAGCCTTCAACGACCTACTTCATCCGGGATAACTACTGATGCAGACAACACCACGGTCGTGGTATATAAACAAGCAGGGGGGGGGCACACACTTAACCCCTTTGCAGACTTGCCATGGCTTTGTGGGACCGCTTTGACTTACCAGGTACATTTGCAGGCACAATTCCTGCCAGGAAAGGAAAATACTCTGGCAGACTAAGCAGAAACCTCACGGATCCCCACGAGTGGTGGCTGGATCCACAAGTCTTCAGCATGATAAGGAAATGGGGATGCCTGGACATGTATTTGCTTCCCCTCACAACTACCAACTAAAGAGTCTGCACAAGGACTTAAAACAGACAAGCTGAAAAAAATTATCAGTATATGCCTTTCCTCCACTGCCTCTTCTCCCAAGGGTACTCCTAGAGGTCAGACAGGAAAAGCCAAGGATATTGATTGCCCCAGACTGGCCCTGCCAGTACTGGTATCCTATCCTAAGGAACTTGTCTCAATGCCCAGCTTGGACTTTACCTCAAATACCTCCTCTACTGTCTCGACAAAACCAATCAGATCCTGCACAAGCCAACTCAGGACTTTAAAACCTGGCAGCATGGCGGATAATGTAGTTGTACCAAACACACCCCTCAGTAAAGCTGTGATGGATGCCCTTTTGGAAGCCAGAAGGCGTAGTACTAGAAAATCTTATGCTGGCAAATGGAAGAGATTCTGTGCTTGGAACCAGGCACATGGAACAGATACAGCTGTACCAAACATTCCTCAGATTTTGCAATACCTAACTGAGATGCTGGACAAAGGCTTATCTTTTTCATCAATTAAAATTCATGCCTCTGCCATTTCGGCTCTACAATACAGAGCCACCAATCTTTTCTCGCCCTTAAAGGCAGTACCTCAGAGGAGCCAAAAATGTACGGCCTCCAAGGAGATCACCAATACCTGCATGGGACCTCAACTATGTCTTGGATAAACTCACCCTGCCTCCTTTTGAGCCAGTTGCAACTGCTGACATAAGGTTTTTCTTTGAAAACCACTCTGCTACTAGTAACTTCTGCAAGATGAGTTTCAGAGCTACAGGCACTCATGGCTGTGGAGCCTTATTTTTTATCCAGACAGGGTTCTCTGAGGACAAACCCAACATTTATGCCCAAGGTGTCTAGTGTGGCTCTTAACCAAACTATTCATTTGCCAACCTTTTATCCAAATCCACAGAACAAGGGGGAGAGAATTCTGCATTATTTGGACGTACACTGCTTGGATTCTATTTGGACAGAACCAAAGTTTTCATGAAAACAGAGCAATTACTGGTGGCATATGCTGCAGGATCACAAGGAAAGGCCATCTCAAAGCAGACTGTTTCAAAGTGGCTAGGTCACTGCATTCATTTCTATTTACAGCATGGCAAGCCAGTGCCTAAGGGTATTAGGCCACATTCAGCCAGAGCAGCAGCCTTTCTCAGGGGCATACCAACCAAAGATATTTTAGAGGCTACTACTTGGAGTTCAGTGCACACCTTTACAAAGCATTATCTGCCACTCTACTCTAAATTCAGGGCACGCTTTGCCACTGCAGTTCTGCAGGGCCTCCATAGCTGCTCCTAATGCTGTTTAGCTCCAGCCTCCCAACCATAGCTCTGGGGCTCTACACAAATGTAATGACTGCCAACAGTGAAACATGAACATAGTACAGTTGTGTACACTTACCATAAATGTAGATGTTAGAGTGTATTCACTGTTGCAGTCCAGGTTACCCATTCGGCATCCCCCTTTCTGCTGGAACTTTTTTTCCCTTCTCTGATTTATACAACCTATGTGGTGTATTTGCTTGTAGATGAAAGTTAAGTTTATATTGGTGTGCGTCTGTCTGTGCGTCTGTCTGTGCGTCTGTCTGTGCGTCTGTCTGTGCGTCTGTCTGTGCGTCTGTCTGTGCGTCTGTCTGTGCGCCTGTCTGTGCGTCTGTCTGTGCGTCTGTCTGTGCGTCTGTCTGTGCGTCTGTCTGTGCGTCTGTCTGTGCGTCTGTCTGTGCGTCTGTCTGTGCGTCTGTCTGTGCGTCTGTCTGTGCGTCTGTCTGTGCGTCTGTCTGTGCGTCTGTCTGTGCGTCTGTCTGTGCGTCTGTCTGTGCGTCTGTCTCAACAGTGAATACACTTTAACATCTACATTTATGGTAAGTGTACACAACTGTACTTTCTCTGCACTTCCCTTTGGCTTCTCTACTGTGCCCAGGGTATTCAGTGTCAAGCTCCAGTCATTGCATTTTGCAGGCAAAGAAATATTCAAAATATACCCATACCCAGACGATTGTCTACTTCAGGCAGAAAGCCAGGGCATGCTACTAAAACATCTGACATTTGTATAGAAACTTCTATCCTCACTAGGGTACACCATAAACGAAAAGAAATCTCATCTAGTACCCTGCTAACAAACTGCATTCCTGGGAGCATGCTTGAACATAAATTCCCAGATGGCTTGCCTCACGCTAGAGAAGTTCAACAGCCTACTTCAAACTACTGGCCACAAAGACCCAGCTATCTGCAAGGAAAATTCTGCAAGCTCTGGGGTTCATGGCCTTTTGCTTTCTACTAATTCCATATGCAAGACTGCATATGATGAAACTACAGTGGTATCTAAAAAGCCTATGGTGTCCACATTCCCAGGACCTGGAATCTGTGATTCCTATCATTCATTGCATGAAGACAGAGTTCCTTTGGTGGGCAGAGGCCTGCTACCACAACAAGGGACTCCCATGCACTCTACCCCCTGCCGACCAAACCCTAATGGATGCATCAGACTATGCATGGTGGGCTCACTTGGCAGGGCAGTGCATTCAGGGAAAATGAAACCAGAGTCAGATGCACCTGCACATGGATCAAACAGAAATGTTAGCTTAACAGAATTCCCTGACCGCCTTCAAGGACCACCATTCTTCCAGGACAGTTATTGGTAAAGACAGACACCACTGTTATGTGGTACATAAGCAGGGGGAACCCCACTCTTACCCCTTCTGCAGACTAGCCATGGCTCTGGAACACTGCCTTGAGCTATGATGTGCACCTACAAGCTCAATTCCTGCCAGACAAGCTAAATTCACTGGCAGATGACTTGAGCAGAAATCTCATGGACCCACATGAGTGGAAACTAGAACCAAATATTTTCAACCTTTTGAGAAACAAATGGGGGAATCCAGAGAGAGACCAGTTTGCCTCCCCTTAGAACTACCTACTGGGCAAATTCTGCACAAGAACTTCCCAGTCAAGCTTGGAAAGTGGATGCCCTGTCCACCTGGGAAATCCTGTTTTTCCCCCTCTGCCTCTCCTCTCCGAAGTTCTGCTAAAGATCAAGCAGGACAAACCAAGGAGAATACTGGCTGCGCCAACACTGGTACCACCTCTTGCACAGTATGTCAAAGCTGGAACCATGGCACCTTCCTCAGACCCCTTCCCTACTGTCCCAGCAGGAGGGCCAGATTTTGCGCACTACTTCAAACCCTGAACCTTGCAGCCTGGCTAATTCCTTGAGCTTTCCAATATCCCTTAGTAAGCAGGTGCTAGATGTCATTCTGGAGGCAAGGAGGTCTAGTACTAGAAAATCCTATGCTGAAAAGTGGAAAAGATACTTTTCCTGGAGCCAGACTCTGGATGGGCACAACTGTGCCCAGCTTGCAGCATATTCAGTACTTAACAGATGCTCCACAAGGACCTTTCCTTCTCAACTAAAATTCATGCCTCTGCCATTTCAGCTCATTATAATGCTGAACCACCTCTCTTCTCTCGCCCTGCTAAAGCAATTCCTCAGAGGGGCCAAAAATTTAAGACCACCCAGGAGAGCCCCTTACAGCAGCTTAGGACCTTAACTTTTAATTGTAAAAGCTCACTCTACCTCCTTTTGAGCCAGCTGCAACTGCAGAGTTGAAATTCCGTTCTTGGAAAACAGCCTTCCTTCTAACCATCACTTCAGCAAGGAGAGTGTCTGAATTACAGGCCTTCATGGCAGTGGAGCCATTCATAATCTTCCATGCAAGCAAGTTGTCCCTTAGGACCAATCCTTTTATGCCCAAGGGGGTGTTTAGTGTGGCCCTTAATCAGTCCATTCATTTGCCTACTTTTTTCCCCAAATCCACAAAACAAAGGAGAATGAATACCGCACTCTTTGGACGTACACAACTTAGATTTTATTTGGACAGGACTAAGCCTCTCAAAATCTGAACAGCTGCTAGTGGGCTTTGTTGCAGGGGTAGAGGGAAGGCTATTTCAAAGCAAACCATTTCTAAGTGGATAGCCCATTGCATTCATTTCTGCTATAAGCACCATGGAAAACCTACCCCACAGGGGGGTAAGATAACATTCCACTAGGGCTGCATCTTCCTCTACAGCCTTGCATCTTCCTCTACAGCCTTTCTCAGAGGTGTCCCTACCAGGGACATCCTAGAAGCTGCTACCTGGAGCTCTGTACATACCTTCACGAAGCATTACCACATGCCTATTTTTTCTAAATCCTGAGCTGGTTTTGCCACTGCAGTTTTGCAGGGCTTAATAGCTGGTCCTAATGCTCTTAACTTCCTCCTCCCTTACTTAGCTTTGGGAATAGACCCAAATACAAGGACTACAACAGTGAAACATGAACATAGTGCAGTTGTATACACTTGCTATAAATGTAGCTGTTAGTGTATTCACCTTTGCAGTCCTGTTTACCCTCTCTCCAGCCCCCTGACTTCTCTTGGCTATACTTTTCCTCTTGTTTAGTGTATTCCAGCTTTCTAGTGTTTGCTTTTTGTTGGAGGTGTAATCTGATATAATTGCTTTCCATTATGGGTGCACCTGACATCTGGGGCAAGAAACTGATTTAATGGCATCGGATGCATGTTTTATACCCCCTGACGTTATGGAAGAAAAGACTGCATCTGACGCGGGAATCAGACTTTGATATTCAGGCCGGCTGAGGGCTACCTGCAGGCAGATACCCAAATGTAATGACTGCAACAGTGAATGCACTCTAACATCTACATTTATGGTAAGTGTACACAACTGTACTTTTTGTAGGGTGTGATCCCCATGCATCTGGGGCCATTATTTAGAAGGCATGTAGTTATGTAGCTAATCATAAAAATTGTGGACCAAGCTTGCAGTGAAGTTGAGGGTGTCTTGATTACATCTAGGTAACAGTTTTGCCTTTACACTAGGATGGAAAACTGCTTTTACTGGGGTCAGGGTGAAAAGTATAACACTTGTTTGGATGTGTGCAGTGTAGATTGGCCCTCACCTTTTATTACTAAATCATCCAAGAAAAACATTCTAGTTGAGTGGCAAGTGGATACCTTTGCCTATGGCATACTTCCCTCTTGAGTGTGTGATCTTTCACCTGAAAGTTTAAGGTTTCTGCAGCATTGCTGTGATATCAAAGGGAGTAGTTTAGCCAACTGCCAAGATACTTAAAATATAGTGGTGGTTCTGTGGGTTACTAGATATTGCAGAGAATGCCCCACTTATGGGGGCCTGTGGAGTGTATTTCTGAAAATTCTGCATATTTTTCTAGGACTGTTAATGTCCTAAGCTATTGGTGTGACATGAATTGGTAATAAAACCTTAGTGGCTTGCAAGAGGGAAGCTGGAAAGTTCAGTGAAAGCATGATAAACAATCTGACCCTTGCGGTGTTCCTTTTAGGAAAGATGGGTCCGCAACTAAGTACTAGACATACTAGAGTTGTGGTAATTTCACTTTAAATTTTAGATGTTAGTTTGTACGCATCAGACTGGAGTGCTGCCCACCTTCCCCCTTTTCCCCTGTCACCTTGATGTGATCTTTTCTGTTCTGTAATTCTCTGCCAGATGTTCATATGCACCATTGGCAGTAGTCTGTTATGTCTTGCTAATATCTAGGTCCATTCTGAAAACTGAGACTCCAGAGGTAATTCTGGTGACTCCCTTCTGGCCCTGGCAGCAGTGGTAGTTCTGGAAATTGCCAGGAGCAGTTACCCCAAGCTTCCCCTCAAACTAAATCTCATGAGACAAAAGGGTGTTTAGTCTGAACCTGAACAGCTGCATCTAACTGTCTTGATAGATTCTCAATACCTTTTAGGCACCTTTTTTTCCAGACACGAGTAGGTTGTTAATGGATGCAAAAAAACTGGGTCTATATTAGAAGACTGAAGACTCATTCTTTCAGATGTCTCTTGGTCGAACTTAAAAGGCTGAAAATGCAAAATATCGAAGCAGATGTTAAGCAAATTCTTTCCCTGGGAAAAATTTTGCATGGCCACTTTGGTACTTTGCTGTTTTTTGGCACTGTAGTGCGTTCTCTGAATTGGTATATTTAAGTAGGGGTGTGGGGGCAAAGCCCCCCCCCCTACTTAATGTAATGTTTAAAATGTATTTTTTGTTGTAAGACCCCCCCCCTTGGAAAAAAATCACTGTTCTGACAGTTCGACATTGTAAGCTTTCGCTTGCAAAGGGTCTATCACCGTTCGCTTTAAGTGTTCAGTGATTTTAGGACCCTGTTCACTCTTCCTTTGAAATCTAAATTTTAACTTACTCCATTTTAATCAGGGTATCAGACTGACTTTAGACTTAACATGGAAAATAGTTTCTTGTCTTTACTTCTGCAAGATTGAGTTACCAGCTCTTACAGTGGGTAAGCGTTCTAATTTTCCACAAAGATAGGGTGTCCTTAAGAATTGGTCATTAGTGTAAGCAGTGTTCTCCATATCTCTGTCCTATAAAAACTGAGTGAGCAGATAAATACCTTAGATGTCCAGATAATCTCTGGTACTACCTTACAGGTTCATAAGTGTATACTAGGCTAACTACTGTTGGGTCCCTTAAGCCTAGCTGTGCAAGCCAAATATGGCCCACAAATTAGATTTTATGTAGGGGGCATTCTACTGAGTGCTGTTCATCAGAGACTGGTGCAAGACCAGTGTTGAATTTCCAGTTACCCGTCCATTGGTCCAGTTTGTGATTAAATAGGGATGAACTTTGCTTCACATGGATGGGGAGCATGTTCCAGAGAATAGGAATTCAAGAAACCTCTCATTTCATGTCCTATTAATCTGACAAAATGTAGGTGCCTTGGTAGTACTGATGCTGTTTTACAGATGTGCAAAAGGTTCATCAAAACCAGGACCCATTGATGCCTTATATGCCAGGCAAAGATGTCCACTTGTCTGATACTGAGTAAAGAGGCAGGGGTTTGAGGCTGTCAGCAATAGGGCATTGTGCATAATCTCCAAGGAAACTTTCTGGACATTCCAGTCATGTCCATAGCAAAGGGGCATTATACTTTTATGATGGGTCTGAGGGTAGAGTACTGTGGTATGACCTTTGGACCTAGATGCCATGCCTTTGCCTGCAAGTTAAACAGCATAGAAGGATTTTTAATACTTGTTGATCGAAGGATAGGTTACTGTCTACATGAATTCCCAGATCCCTTGCTAGTGAATCAACTTTTAGGGGGGTTTTTGTAGTTACCTGGGGTGGCAGACTTACCAAAACATACTATAATGCATTTCTTGGTACTGAGTTTTAAGCTGTAGTGTGGGGACCAAGCATTTGTTAGACCTTCCTTGAAGGGTGTTCTCAACTTGTAGGGGGGGGGGGGTTCAGTAACTGCTCCTAGTTAGCAGTCATCTGTAAAGTTGGTTAGCTAGAAGCCTTTGACATTGATCATCATGCATACAGCTGCAGTCATAACAGATGGGTTCTCCTGCCGTCAGGCGGGTCCTCGGTCGGCCGAATTCCAAAGTCTAGGTCCGGCGTCTGTTGTCGTCGCTTCTTCCCTGACGTCAGTGCGACGGGTATAAAGGAACCAGCCGATGACATTTTCTTCAGTCTTTCTTGCCGTGCGGTGCCTGAAGCAGAAGCAGTTCGCAAGTGCCGGTCGGCCAGCTCCTGAAATTACGAAAATTTTGAAACCGAAGTCTTCTTGAAAGCTAAGTACCCCGTTGGGGAAACTTTTCTTGCCTCTGATGTCAGACCAAGTTAATAATTGTATTTCATGTGGGAAGCAAATACCGCATAAGGATTTCCATTCCTTCTGTATACCTTGTTTAGGCCCAGACCACGACGTCTCGGTCTGTCGCTTTTGTGCTACATTCAACAAACGCACCATTAAGCGTCGGGCGGAGTTCGCCCAGCATTATTTTATAAAACATTTAACTATTATGTCGTCGGATACTCCGACTCCAGTTTTGTCTAAAAAAACGCAAAGATAAGGACCGACACACTAGGTCCACTGCCTCTACCGACACCACGCCAAAGCAGACTACACGTGGTTCAGTTCTCAGCGAGGTGCCTACGCAGCCCCTGACTATCGACTACATTTCATTGGCGGTGTCTCCAGTGCCCGAGGTCGCAGGCTCCTCTGCCCACACCCCGACTACAGATACCGAAGCCACTCTTGGCGTTGAACCTCAAAATGTGGACAGGTCTACCTTTACTCAAGGTGTCTTCAGACCTTCCTCTTCTTTTTCCATCAAGGCTTTCACCAAGTCTAAAGCAGCCATGCATCCTAAGAGACAAGCTACACAGGGCCCATCTCCAGGCCCCATGCTTAAAAAACAGATGCTTAAAATAGCTGAGGATTTAATTACTCTTATCAGGGGTTCTCAACCCCCTCCGGACAAAAGGCCCAGAGTGGAGGAAGAATCCCTCTCCTCTGATCAGGGCTCCATTATTTCAGAGCACTCTGATCAGGAACATTCTTACTCCCCTTTGAAGACTGATGCAGAGGAGTCCATTCCTTCTGTATCCTCCCCAGAGGATTACTCATTTGGGTAAACTTTGCATACCTTAAGGGAACACTTCCACTGGGAAGGCCAAGATTATTCAGATTCCAAGAAAAGGCTTAGAATTTCTCTTGCTACCGCAGCACAGGCCTCTGGCTATACCTCCTGTCTTAGACATTCTAGATGTTTACTCTGAGGCCTGCCTTAACCCGGATTTTCTGCCTCCAGCCCCAGTCAAGCCTGACGGGTACTACAGGGTTCGTGACTCACCAATTTCTATACAAAAGCCATGCTGCTGACCCAGAAACTATCTCAGGGCCCCAAGGGAATTAAGGCCTCCACTGCTAAAAATCCATTGCCTTCCAAGAGAGATTCCAGATCCTTAGAAAGGTGGGGAAAAAAGGTATATACCTTGGCTACCTTGACCATGAGGGCCTTAAACTGTCAGTTCCATACGCTAAAATACCAAAAGTTTTTGTTATCACAATTGAAAAGTAAAATGTCACAACCTGAACAACCAGACTTGAAGGAGTTGCAGGATTTGATGCATAGTGCAGAATAAGTGGGTAAGCATACCTTACAATGTGGTTTTGATGCTCTAGCGGCCTCCTGTAGAGCTGCTGTTACAGGATCAGTCATACGTAGACATGCCTGACTCTAGGAACAAACCTTGCCTGATCATGTCAAAGCTAAATTACTAGATGCCCCTCTACAAAAGGATGTATTATTTGGTGCTAATGCTGAGGAGGTATTAAGGAAAATGGAGGAAAAGGCTAAATCAATGCAAACTGAGATTTTCTACAGGTACAACCCCCACGTTTCAGTAGAAATGGGCCTTCCAAAAATTGGTCCTTTCCAGCCATGGACAGACCCCAAAGAGGTAGATACAGGCGCCAGAGGGGCAGAGGACAATCCCAAGGATCGTTTAGAGGCAGACAATGGCAAGCTCCTACACAAAGGTGGTGAGGATAACTCGCAATCATTCAGAAAGCAAGCCCAATGACTTTTCCCTTTGCATGCCAAGCAAGACTCAAATGGCAGCCCCCTTAAGAGGAAAACTGGCATTTTCAAAAAATTGGCATATTGTCACAGGACAAATGGATCCTGGACATTATAAACAGAGGCTACAGATTCCATTTTCACACCCTTCCAAAAATGAGGCATGCCAAACCTGCCACACAAAGGGCAGAGGCACAAAGGCAAATTACAGATCTCAGACATGAAAGCTATTCAAGAGGTACCTACGCACGAACAAGGTCAAGGTTTTTATTCCAGACTATTCCTGGTATGAAGGAAGGGAAAAGATTGGAGACCTATTTTGGACCTAACAATCCTAAACACATTTCTACTCGTACCAAAATTCAAGATGCTCACTCTACACCAGCTTCTTCCCATGCTGGGCAAGGAGTCTTGGCTGGTAACATTGGACCTCAAGGAGGCATACCTGCATGTCCCAATCAGACAAAATTGCAGAAGATGCCTCCGATTTCTTGCAGGTTCAACCCATTATCAATTCTCTGCATTGCCCTTTGGCTTATCTACTGCGCCCAGAGTATTCACGAAATGCCTGGCATCAGTAATTACCTACTGCAGACTTCAAGGGATACAAATATACCCCTATTTGGACGACTGCCTGATCCAAGCGGACAGCAAGCACATTCTTCTAAAACATCTAGCTTATGTAATGTTGAACTCTCTGGGATACACAGTCAACAAAAAGAAATCAAGGCTAATACCCTCTCGGAAGATAATTTTCCTGGGTGCCAACTTGGACACAAACACCCAGATGGCCTACCTCACGCCAGAGAAGCAGGGGCAACTAATTCAATACTTCAGAGTACTAGCAAATTGCACCAGGCTGACTGCAAGGAAAATCCTTCAGGCTGTGGGATTCATGGCATCTTGCATCTTACTAATCCCATGTGCAAAGCTGCATATGAGGAAACTTCAGTGGTACCTGAAAAACCTATGGTCTCAACACAGCCACAGTTTGGAAACAATAATACTACTAATTCCATGTCTACAAAAGGAATTTCTGTGGTGGGCTCAAGCATGCCAAACAAACGCAGGTCTTCCATTCAGCAAGCCTCAAGCAAATCAAGTCATCACAACAGATGCCTCTGACTACGCCTGGGGGATGCACATGACAGATCGGTGCATTCAGGACAAATGGTCCCAAAAAGAAAAGCACTTTTATATCAATCAAAGGGAAATGCTAGTAGTAATAAATGCTATTATAGCTTTCAAAGACGTTCTGCATCCAGGTCAACTATTGATAAGAATGGATGACACCACAGTTATGTGGTACGTAAACAGGGAGGAACAAATTCATACCCCCTATGCAGACTGACCATGTCACTTTGGAACATGGCCATGGACTTACAAATCGAACTACAAGCACAGTACTTGCCAGGCAAGGAAAACATGCTGGCAGACAACCTAAGCAGAAATATGACACATCCACACGAATGGAAGTTGCATTCAAAAGTTTTTACAGAAATAATCCAAGCATGGGGAAGGCCAGACATAGATCTCTTTGCCTCCCACAAAAATCACCAATTGACAATTCTGCTGAAGGATTTTCCATCCAAAGGCCTGGAGAGTGGACGCTCTCTTTCAGTTGGACATCAATGACAGTTTATGCCTTCCCACCTTTTCCTCTGCTGCCCAAAGTTCTATTGAAAACCAGAGCAGACAGACCAAAGATGATTCTCATTGCTCCAGACTGGCCAAGACAACACTGGTACCCACTCCTGAGGAGCCTGACGCATTCCCCACCATGGACCCTGCCTCTAATGCCTCTTCTCCTGACTCGGCACAGCTTCAAAACTCTTCACAGCCAGCTAAAAACACTCAATCTAGCCGCATGGAAGATTCCTTAGCTTCACAACAGACCCTACTCTCCAAGGAGGTGCAGGATGTCATTTTGGAGGCCAGAAGGCAGTCGACTAGAAAAGCTTACTCCGCAAAATGGTAACTGTTTTGTGTCTGGAATGAGAAAAAGGGCCAGGATCCTGGAAAACTGAATTTACCTCAAATACTACAGTATCTAGCTGAGCTGCTAAGCAGTGGACTTTCTCCAAAATCCATGCCTCAGCCATTTCTACAGAATACAACACTGATCCACCCTTATTCTCTCACCCTCTCTTAAGACAGTTCCTCAGAGGGGCTAAGAATCTAAGACCCCCAAGGAAACGACCAATACCTGCTTGGGATCTCAATTTCTTTCTGGAAAAACTGACCTTGCCTCCCTTTGAGCCAGCTGCCTCATCAGATTTGCAATATTTGTCCTGGAAAACAGCTTTCCTTCTGGCTATTAACTCAGCTCGTAGAGTTTCAGAACTACAAGCTCTCATGGCTGTGCAGCCTTTTATCATCTTCCATCAGGACAGAGTTTCCTTACGAACCAACCTGTCCTTTATGCCTAAAGTGGTATCCAGGGTAGCTTTGAATCAGGCCATACACTTTTACCTACCTTTTATCCTAATCCTCAAAACAAAGGGGAGAGATTACTACATTTCTTGGACATCCACAGACAACTGCATTATTATTTGGACAGAACAAAGCCTTTCAGAAAATCAGAACAGCTCTGTGTCCTATGCTGTAGGAGCTCAAGGAAAGCCAATTTCCAAACAGACAATCTCAAAATGGATAGCCCACTGCATACGCTTTTGCTATTTTCATGGCAAAACTGTACCTAGAGGCATCGGATCTCACTCCACAAGGGCCACGGCTACCTCTGCAGCTTTCCTCAGAGGAGTTCCTACCAAAGATATTTTGGAAGCAGCCACTTGGAGTTCTGTGCATACCTTCTCCAAGCACTACCACCTACCATTATACTCCAAAACTAGAGCAGGCTTTGCCACTGCAGTCTTGCAGGGCATCCTGGCTCCTAGTTCCACCTAGTGCCTACCACCCCTTTCTTAGCTTTGAGATTCTACCCATCTGTTATGACTGCAGCTGTATGCACGTTGAACATAGTACAGTTTTGTACCTACCATAAATGTAGATGTTAGAGTGCTAATACAGCTGCAGTTCAGGTTTCCCTCCCTCCTTCCCCTCTTGGGACAGGCCTATTGGCTAACACCTCCTCATACAACCTGATTGGGGTATTCATTTATGGTGTATTTGCTTGCAACTACTGTATTTTGATTATATTGCATTGCTTTATTACACAAATTTATGTATTGCCTTCCTTTTGGGGGCACCTGACATCTGGGGCAAGGAAAACTGAAGAAAATGGCGTCTGCTGGTTCCTTTATACCCCTGTCGCACTGACGTCAGGGAAGAAGCGACTATAACCGATGCCGGACCTAGACTTTGGAATTCGGCCGACCGAGGACCCGCCTGACTGCAGGAGAACCCATCTGTTATGACTGCAGCTGTATTAGCACTCTAACATCTACATTTATGGTAGGTACAAAACTGTTCCTTTTGGACATCTGAGAAGTAGATGAGGGGCTAGCACAGAGCCTTGAGGGACTCCACTGTTGACTGGTCTTTGGAGGTGGCCTGACTGATTCTAACCTCTTAAGTCCCATCAGTGAGCCAGCTTAGCTATCCAGTGTGTTTTTAACTTAAGTAAGTCTGACAGTGCCAGAATTCTGGGTATTGCTTCAAATGCTAGTCAGATCTAGGCAGGCAGTATGCATAGTTTCCCATAATCCACTGTTTTGGTGACCTTTTCAAAGTCCACCAGATTCAGTAAGCATGACTATCCTTTGACAAAACCAAACTGGGATGGATCCAATATCTGGAGGTCTCCTTTGGCTTTGTTCTTTCCATGTCTTTGCAAGTAATCTGGTCAGACTAATGGTCTGTAGTTTTCAGAATCTGAAGGTCTTCCATTCACATGGCACAAAGCTTGTTTTAATGTAGTTAAATGGCTCCAGCGGCCCTGCTAAGTCATTTTAGACTGTTCAGGAGGCTTCCCGAAATGTCAGGGCCCATTGTGGCAGTGGTGGTGGCTTTGAGTGGAGCTGGTAAATACTCCTAGCTATAGTTTTGAGGGGTTTTATTTATATTTTTTTTGGTGGGTGGTGGTTAAGGGTGAGAATGGGGTAAAGTTGAAAGATTTGCCCTAGCAGGATTGCTGCATCTCCAGACTTGGTGAGTGCAACGTCATTATCCACCAGTTCAGCACATGACTGTATGCTGCCCTTTGAGGTTTCAGGCATACTTTGAGGTTAAGACAGCTGTAACACTTTCTAAAAGTTTGCTTTTCTTGACATAATTAGCCCTCTTAGTTTCCTGCTTACCTTGAGTTTTTATGTTTATGGGAATTGCCCTTGATTTTTGCTGTAAACTCTCTTCCTTTTGTTATATATCCTGTTTAATTTAGGATCTCTGCCCTTGCGTGTCTGTTGGCTTTGCCATGATGTCAGGGTTGGAGTGGAAGGTTAGTCTCCTCTTTCAGGTCAGAAGTTTCTGGCTCCTGTTGCAGCCTCATTTTTTTGAGGTATTTGAAAGGTCTCTTGCTAACACAGGAGAAGGTGTCCATTTTGCTCTGCTCCATTCTGGCCTTTGAGTGCTGCTACTGACTCCATGCATTTGGATTGACTGGGACAGTCCACTTCACTTGGCCTTGGGGATTTCTACGATGGTTTTTAGTCTGATTCTGACCCTTGTGAAGCCCACCCAAAACAGGATCCTAGGAAAACAGACATGCAAAGGTATTGTGACTCAGACTGACTTGGATGAAGGTGTTTCCTCAATCCCCTCGAAGACTTCCTGGAATAGATGAAAACAGTGGGAAGGTTGGCCCAATACACGCTCTTCTTATGAGCTTGTGTTCCTTGAAGCTTTTGGAGCTGACTTACCCACCTCTTGGGTGGTGCCTGCTTGACTGTCTCAGATCCAAGTGGCCGTAGCTTGTGTGAAAGGATCCTGATATGGTGGTACTAATCCTGAAGAAACAAGAAAAAATCCTTGTCTCCCCTAAAGACCAAGCATTGGAGCAAGTATCCACCAGTGGATGCCATTGTAGCACCAGCCAAAAACTCTGGTTAGATCGGTCAGCTTGAGTAGTGCTTTGGACAGGTCAGGAAACTGATATTGATTACCTTCACACTTGGGACCCTGAATTATCCAGCTTGTATGAAACTGAGTGACTTGACCCAATGAGCTTAAGCCCCCCTCTGATTAATATCTGGCAGACTTTTAATAAGAAAATACACTCAGTTTTCCACCCTGCAACCTGCCCAGTGTATCTGTTCTTTCCAGTGTAGCAGCAAGCATCAACATAGCCATTTGCCAGCATGACTGGATGTGACTTACTTTGCAGAGGGCTTTGACTTCTGTCATTAACGTCCCTTTTTGATGGTTGAACGTTTTTTTGACCAAAGGTGGAGACTACACTTGAGTAGATGTGAGCAAGACTGTCTGCTGTTGGAATCTTTTTTTTGACCCCCTCCCCAGGATTTTCCCCTCCCCAGGATTTTTCTGTAGGAACCAGGTCTGGGGAGGTGGTTCAGGAAATCATGGGGTCTTCAGGATGCACCTGCTGAGCGCTTCTGAGGCAGAGGGGAGCAGTTTTAATGGACATCTCCCTTGCGGCACTGGCAGAATCACAGTTTTTGCTGTTTAAAATTCTGTCAGTGCTCCTGAAGGATTGAAGGACTGCTGTACTAGAGGCAGTCTAGAGGGCACTTGTCCCTACACTCGAGTGTGGCAGGTTATCACACTACACCAAAGAGATTCTGTATGTTAAACCTAGTCAGATGGAATCCACAACAAAAGCTTGAAAATGCTAGGAAGTAGGCTTCCAGCAGATCCTCTTGACCAGTTAGGATCCGGACTTAATTCCAGGTTTTTTCTGAAGAAAACATGGGACCTCAAGCCAGTTTTGGACCTAAATCCTCAATCTGTAGAACAGCCAAAATTCTGGATGGTTATGGTTGGCCATTTTACCTGTAAGAACGATTTGATATACTTTATAACTCCGGGATGCTTACTATCCTAGAATAAAGAGCAGTCCAGGAGGTGTCTGCATTTCCAGTGGGGGCCAGTCACTTTCAGTTCAGGGCTTTGCCCTTTGGTCTTGCCACTGCTCCCTAGTGTTACCAAAAAGCATGGTGGTGAAGGCAGCTTCTCAGACTGTTAAAGATGTTCATGTTTCACTGTTGCAGTCATTACTTGTAGGTAATCTGCTTGCAGTTTGCCCTCAGTCCTGATTAACAATCTTGGGTCCTGCGTCTGTTGCTGTCCCTTCCATGACGTTAGGTCATCAGGGGTATGAAACATGGCAATGTCATTACCTCAGTCTTTCTTGCTGTGCAGTGCCCGAAGCAGAAGCAGTTCGCAAGTGCCAGTCGGCAGACTCCGGAATTTGTCGTTTCTGAGTTTCAGAACTGTAGTCTTCAACTTAAAGCCAAGTACCCCGTTGGGGAAACTTTTTCTTGCTCCTTCCTAGTGTCAGTAAAAGTTAATTGCGTTACTTGTGGAATGCAAATACCTCAAAGATTTTCATTCATACTGTATTCCTTGCCTAGGCCCTGACCACAACATACCTTGCTGTCTGTTTTGTGCTTTATTTAATCGGCGCACTTTAATCAGCGCACTATCAGTCTGTATATTTTTGCCTCTAAATATTTCTGTTCTCTGTTGAATTATCCAGAAATGTCGTCTTTTAGCCATCCGACTACTGGAATTCCGAAAAAACGCAAAGACAGGCCGCCGAGGTCCAAAACTGCCGACTACGCTTCTAAGCCAGTACTCGGTGAGGAGCTTTCGCAGCCCCTGATACCTGCTGCTTCTGAGTTGCAGTCCTCTACCGAAGCCCATTTGGAGTCCGGTATGCCGCGAGATATTTCAACTATGAAACCTGCGGATATCTCTACCTTGGATGGGTCTAGAGCCACTGTGCAGGCACCGGCTTCTGAGGGTGTATTCAGGCCTACAGACTTTCATATTAGACATCTCCTTCATTACTAAGGCCTAAATCTCTATCTGTCTAAAAAAACTGACACCCAGGCCACATGCTCAGGCCCCTATGCCTAAAAAAAACAAATGATAAAAATGGCTGAAGCTCTAATAACTCTCATCAGGGGTAGTTGACCCCCCCCCCCTCCCAAGGCCTAGGGCTGAGCTTGATTATGAATCTTCTAATCAGGATTCTGTTCTGACTCTTCTGATGACCTGGATTTGTCCATACCTACTTCAGAGGATTCTGATGCAGAGGATTCTATTCTCTCTGCTTCCCCTCTTGAGGATTTTTCTTTTGGGGAAACTTAACCTACTTTAAGGGAGCATTTCCACTGGGAAAGCCAGGAATTATCTGATTCAAAAAAGAGGCTTAAGGATTTCCTTCTACCTCAGCATAGGCCTTTGGCTCTACCTCCTGTACTAGACATTGTGTTCTCTGAATCCAGTTTGGCCCCTGATTCCCTGTCTCCTGCTCCTAGTAAACCTCTCGGATACTACAGGGTTAGAGTCCCACAAGTTCGTTTTCAAAAATCCTGTTGCAGATCCAGAGACTTTCTCAGGGGCCCAAGGCATTAAGGCTTCTACTGCTAAAAATCCTACCCTTTCTGATAGAGACTCCAGGGCAATAGATGGGGTAAAAAGGTTTATACATCTGCAAACTTGGCAATTGGAGCTTTAAACTGCCAATTTCGTATGTTAAAGTATTAGCAACATGTGGGACTGCTTAAACAGAAAATGATTCCTGACTGTGGAAAAGATTTACAGGATTTAATGCATTCTGATGAACAAGTTGGAAGACCTTCTTTGCAGTGTGTTTTAGATTCTTTAGAGGCCTCTTGCAGGGCTGCAGTTAATGGGTCTGTGCTTAGAAGGCATGCTTGGCTTAAGGAGCAATCTTTGCCCGATCAGGATAATGCTAAATTGTTGGATGCTCCTTTAAATCAGGACCGCCTGTTTGGCAACTAGGCTGAAGTTCTTAAGATGGAAAATAAAGCTAAATCTATGCAAACTGTTAAAGATTTTTTACAAGTGCAACCTCCGAGATTTAGTAGGCACTGGCCCTCTAAGAATTTGTCATTTCCTGTCCCTTCCAGGTACTCTCAAGCCAAACCTAGACACAGCAAAACCCCCTGGTTTCAGTCCCAGGGGACTGTCAGAACTAAGTAGTGGGGGGCCTCCACTTCCAAATCTGGAAATAACAAGACATCCCCCCCCTTGAAGGAAGGACACTGAGCAAACTCAGAGCTATAATATATAACATTAAGTATCCTGTTTTTTGTTTATTTTGTTCTTTATTTCTTTGTTTATAGCACTTAGTGTACTGTGTATTTTTCTAGCTAGTTTCACTGTGTGTGAAGTATTAACTGGAAATTGTCCACTTTTATTAAGCATCTGTTGGGTTGTTTCTGAAATTGCTGCAGTTAAACTCTCTTCTAGAGGCTCCTTTAGCTGTTTAAAACTTTCATTTAAAGGCTCACTGCTGCTTTTCAGCTGTATGAAACATATCTGCAGTTTGTTTCTAAGTGGGGATATTTGTAGCATTTCCATATTCAGGCTTGTATTTGGGCCTAGTGTTTGTGGAGGCTGTGTCTGCGCACATATTCAGGGACATCTTGGTTTAGCCGAAGCCATCAGGCATTTCAGTGAGAGGGAATTGTTTGAGGTCATTGGCTGACTGAGGTCACCTGGACTACAGCTTAGACCAAGCACCTCATTGGTTTTTTTTGAGATTTCTTTCTTAAACGCTGTCTCAGGTTTCAACTTTCTGTTACCTAAGTTCAGTTGTGAGTGTTCTGCCATTTCACACTGAGCTAATCGAAGGAAGGACACAGCAAACTCTGAGCTATAATATATAACATTAAGTATCATGTTTTTTGTTTATTTCTTTATTTATAGCACTTTGTGTACTGTGTATTTTTCTAGCTGGTTTCACTGTGTGATGTATTAACTGGAAATTGTCCACTTTTATTAAGCATCTGTTGGGTTATTTTTGATAACTTGTTGCAGTTGAAATTTTTTTTTTTTTTTTTTTTTCTAGAGGCTCCAGCTGTTTAAAACTTTCGTTTAAAGGCTCACTGCTGCTTTTCAGCTGTGAGAAACATTTCTGCAGTTTCCCAGCCTTCCTCCCTGTTGGTATAGTGTTTTTATAGTTGGTGGCTTTGCAGTTGCCCGCCCCTAGTGTAAATTTGATGTGGGACCCTCCTCCCAGTCTAGTGTCATTACCTCATTCTACCCAGTACAAGGAGACCATTTGAGAACGCCAATCAGCTTAGTTTCTGCTACTCCTTTCTCTTTCCAAAAAAAAAAAAAAAAAACTTCTAAGCTAGTTTCCTGCCTTTCCTGTGGGTAGTCTAGCCTGGATATAGATTTGCTGTGTCTAGGACTGTTTGTAGGCTTCTAGGGCCCAAGCCTTTGTGTTGGAGGGAAGCCTTCTAGCTTAATTCTGTTTTAGAACTAGCCAGTTTTGTTTCAGCACTTGTTCAGACCTTATTGTAAGCACTAAATAAGCTACAAATTACTACAGCACTCAACTTTCCTCACTGTCTAGAGGAAAACAGTTTCTAGTACTTAACAAATAAGCACCTATCCAGGCATGTCTAAGGGTCAGTCCCCTGTGTTTTCTCCTGTCTACCTGATGAATCTGGGCATCTTAGGGCAATGCAGTAATTGCCTCATGTACACAGACAAACCCTCTCCTCCTACCACCTTATCTACAACCTGTGAGAGATGCACTTGTATAGCCAAACTGGAAGCAAAGCTCTCTTCACCCAAGACTGGACTAGACAGTCAAGAGGAGAAGGTAAACACTTGCACCACACCACACTCTGCACATAGTCCCTCAACCTACACCACCAAGCACACGCATAGAAACGCAAAACACACCTGCATTCGCAGAGGCTCTCCGTAAAAACCTGCTCAAGCAACAGGGACCTCCAAAGCAGAAACACAAGCAACCTCCACCCCCCAACACAACCCAAATGATACATAGCCCATAAACTCAGTGTGCCACTCAACCACAGCCCATAAGGCATAACAGCGTACCCAACACTCTAGTCATAGGTGACTCTAGTCAGGCACACTGTTCCATTCACCAGGCTAAACAAGGAGAAAGTTACTGTCAGCTGCCTGTCTGGTGCCAGGATCCACCACAACGCATGCACCAAGTACAAATATGACTGTCATTGTCCATGTTGGTGTGAATGACCGGAGACGTACCTCCTTGGACTACATGAAAAGGGACATGGAGGAGCTGTCCGATCTTGTAGCCCAGGCAGGTATGACCCTAGCCCTGAGTAGCATCCTGCCATCACCCAGAATACCACAGTACAAGGACAAAATGATTGACTTCAACAATTGGCTAAGCTTCTGGTGTCATTCTAAGGGGATCCAGTATCTGTCTGCCTGGGATGACATGATCGACAAGCCACGATGCTTTGCCAGAGATGGCCTGCACCTGTTGCCCCTGGGATTCCGGATACTGGCTAAGGCTCTTGGCCACCCCTATAGTGCCTTCTTTAGGCAAGGTTCAAATGACAAATTCACCACCCTAACAGGTACAGGCAAGAAGAATCTGAGGGTATTGTTACTCAATGCTAGAAGTCTAAACCTCAAAATGCACTCTGGAGGCACTCCTTAAAATGGAGACCATCGACATCTGTGCATTGAGACCTGGTTCAAGGCACCAGAGTACCCCTGCATTACCAGGCTATAATTCATACCACACCTTTTGGCCACCTAACCTGGACCCAACACTAAAGGCGGAAGCTTGTCCATATTCATTAAGGATATCCACACCTCCAGGCTAGTTGCTCAGCATAATGCATCAGAGATTATCCAAGTGCAACTAACTCTGGGCAAGACCGCAATCCAAATTGTAGCTTGCTACAGATCCCCCACCATGCCCCAGGGTTCCCACTCCTCATTTCTTAATACACTGGAAAATAGGGTACAACCTTGCACCCTAATAATGGGCGATTTCAACTACCCTACCATTAACTTGGAAAACTACTTGTGTACCAACTCTTGTGCTCAACATTTTCTGGAATTCATAAATTCCAATGCCATCTATCAGCTTATCCACACCCCCAGCAGGGGCAGCAATATCCTAGACCTGGTTATTACCAACATGGGCAACCGGTGCTCCACAGAGGTCAATTCCTTGTTGGTCAGATCCAACCATAAGCTAATCACCCTAGACATCCACATCCCTCACCCACCCCCTATTAGGGAAACCACAGTAAAAAAATTCTCCAAAGCCAACTTCACGCTTCTTAAGACCGAAGTGGCAAATTTCACAACACCCATGCTGATGGACAGTAGAGGTATGACTGCTGAATCCTACACAAATGCACTTTATAAGTACTTGCATGAGTGCATGGATCGTGCAATCCCTAACAGAACCAAGATGCTATCCTCCAAAAAAAAAGGAAACCAATCTGGTGGCCCCCTGCCATAAACTCTACAACAGAAGAAAGAAACTGTTGCAAAAGAGAGTAAAATCCCATGATTGGAGAAACTCCTTGGTTAGCTTCAGTAAGAAGCTGAGATCCCTCATAAAATCCTCCAAAGCGAGTTATGAAAACAAAATTGCCACTCACTCTAAAGACAACCACAAAGCATTCTATAGCCATGTCAAGAATCTCAAGGGTAACACTCTGATCTGCTCTGAGTTGCAGCACAATGGCACTAAATATACAGAACCAGTGGATATTGCCAACATCCTGGCAGGTTCAGTGCTAACTTTACCCCTCTGTCATCCCCTAAAGGCCCCAACTCTATACCAGAAGAATGCAAAGTTCCTGTAATCACGGCTGCACAGGTAAAAAAAAAAAACACTATCCAAAGCCAAGAACACAGCATCCATGGGACTGGACGACATCTCAGGCTGTGTTCTACATGAACTACAGAACGAACTGACCCCCCCCACCCAAGTACCATGTTCAATCATAGCCTCACCTCAGGCTATGTGCCCACCTGAATGGCGCACCGCCGACAGTTATCCTACTCCACAAAGGGGGAGCCACCACAGACCCCGGAAACTACCGCTCCATTATCCTAACAAGCCTGGTCTGCAAGGCTATGGAGCGTATCATCATGGAACTTATAAACAATGACATTGGTAATCTCCAAACTCAGGACCCCACCCAGTTCTGGTTTGTAAAAGGCAGATCATGTCTCTTAAACCTGATAGACTTCTTTGAAGCAGTCACCAAAGCCGTAGATGAGGATAAGGTGGTTCACACAGCCTGTCTAGATCTCGCCAAGGCTTTTGACACCATCCCCCACTCTGGAATTATAGATAACTCACTAAACTAGGTATAAATCCCCGTCACAAGATGGGTTGCCAACTGGCTCACTGACAGAACCCACACTGTGAAAGTAGACTCCAAATCCAGCTTCAGACCAGTGACAAGTGGAGTACCACAGGGTTCAGTCGTGGATCCTCTCCTGTTTGGAATCTACTTCTCTGAAGTTCAGGCCAACACAGAAGTTCTTTGGCTAACGAAGTTCGCAGATGACTGCAAACTAGGAGCCATAATCAAAACTCCAAAAGATGTGGGCATCCTACAAAAGGGCCTTGCTGAGACAGATGCCTGGTGTCAAAGCCATGGCCTCAAGCTCAATGCCAAAAAGTGCATCGCTTTTCCTTTTGGTAAAAACTCCGTACCCATGAACTACCACATAGGTGGTAGTCTACTTAACACCGGAAGTGTGATAGAGACCTTGGGACACAGGTGAACAGTAAGTCTCTCCTTTGATGATCACATCGCCACAGTAGTCAGGAAATCCTGTGGCACACCCCATCACAAAAGGTTTCTCATCCAGGAAAAGAGGTCATTGTTCTCTACTTGTCACTCATTAGACCCATTATAGAGTACAATGCCCCTTTTGGTATGTACCTCAAGACCTCTACAACAACTTTAAAGGCCACAGAAACCCCTCAGAGGGGTTACCAGCCTCAGATGCTGTATGCAGACTTGTCTCAAAAAACTACAGCTTTACTCCGTTGCATATCGCCTACTTGGAGGGTGACCTCTGCCTAACACACAAAGCTATGTCAAACCCAGAGCTTTTAGACATGCTCCATTTAAAGAAATCCCAATCCCTGCGAGCTACACACTCTTGGGACCTAAACCTCGTCACCACAATAAACAGAACATGCTGGAGGGATCGATTCATGTCCCAGAGACTTCCCATACTCTGGAACAAACTACCTATCTATATCAAACAAAGCTCCTCATTAGCACTGTTCAAGAAAAATCTTGATTGGATGGGAGATAGGAAATTCAACCTGGGGATCACTTCTGTGGCTCTGCTAGACAGTGGCACAGGAAAATTTTCTTGGGTGGCGAAAGCCAGGGTACCTTTGGCTTGGCTTATATAGGTCCTAGGGCCAATAGCCTAGTACCTATCTATGGAAAACTGTCTCAATGACTTCCTTTTAAAATTCCCAAGCACTTATCTTTTGACCGCCTGTTTGGGGGGAAAAGATTGCTCTTCATGCAAAGAACTGGGAACTCGTAACCTAGGGCAAATGGGTTTTAAATAGTGTCCCAGGGATACAGTTTTCATTTCCACATGCTGCCAACACCAAATAGGTGGCCAGACCTACCCCCAAATCAATGGGCAGAGGCTCAAAAACAAGTATTCCCTCTTAAGCATGGGGGCTATTCAACTGGTACCAGAAGAGGAAAAGGGATAGGTTTCTATTGTAGGCTTTTTCTGGTACCTGGAAAAGACCAATCATGGTGTCCAATACTGGACCTGTCTACTTTAAACACCTTTCTGGAGATTCCAAAATTCAAGATGCTGACTCTTCACCAATTACTTCCTATGCTAGGCAAGGACGCCTGGTTGGCAACACTAGATTTAAAAGAAGCATACCTGCACATCCCAATCAGGGAATCTTGCAGAAGATACCTACGCTTCAAAGCAGGCTACACGCATTCAGTTCTCTGCACTGCCCTTCTTGAATACCCTGGGCGCAGTAGACAAGCCAAAGTGTTTGGCTCAAGTTATTGCATTTTGCAGGCAAAGTAGTATTCAAATATAGCAGGAAACGGAACGGAACCAGCGTTTCTTGAGCAATCCAAATTTATTAAAGTAGAACAAGTAAACCACAAAAATTTGATTAAGTTAGTACAAACAAATATAAAGTTCTGTTCACTGGAAACAATGTAAACCACAGCAAAATAATCCAATAAGTCAAGCGCTTTCGCCCGGGCTCTCCCGGGCTTTATCAAGATAATTTTACTATGCAACCTGCATCCTTATATACCACTTGGTTGCTTAGTTAATTGTCTAATTATTCTATTAAGACTTATTTAAAATATTCCTATAGTTAAGGTTGTATTCCCTTTATAAGATAAATTGTGTTAAAATTCTTAAGTTTTTAAAAGGTTAAAGAATTAGTGAATGCTGCCATTATTTTGCAACATATTTTGCATTCTTTAACTCGTCCTCCCTGTTATGAAATGCTTCATTTAACCTTCTTGTTTGTGTTTGTGTATAAAGTTGACTTATAACCAGGCTACTATTTCTGTGATGAAATAAACTTTTTTTTTTTTTTTTTTTTTAAACAGTTTATTTCATCACAGAAATAGTAGCCTGGTTATAAGTCAACTTTATACACAAACAAGAAGGTTAAATGAAGCATTTCATAACAGGGAGGACGAGTTAAAGAATGCAAAATATGTTGCAAAATAATGGCAGCTTTCACTAATTCTTTAACCTTTTAAAAACTTTTTAAGAATTTTAACACAATTTATCTTATAAAGGGAATACAACCTTAACTATAGGAATATTTTAAATAAGTCTTAATAGAATAATTAGACAATTAACTAAGCAACCAAGTGGTATATAAGGATGCAGGTTGCATAGTAAAATTATCTTGAAAAAGCCCGGGAGAGCCCGGGCGAAAGCGCTTGACTTATTGGATTATTTTGCTGTGGTTTACGTTGTTTCCAGTGAAGAACAGAACTTTATATTTGTTTGTACTAACTTCATCAAATTTTTGTGGTTTACTTGTTCTACTTTAATAAATTTGGATTGCTCAAGAAACGCTGGTTCCGTTCCGTTTCCTGCTGTGGTTTTTGGTACAAACCTGGAGGTTGTCCTGCATTGTTCTTGTTTGCTTATTAGTATTCAAATATACCCATACCTGGATGATTTTCTAATTCAGGCAGGAAACCAGGGCATACTTTTGAATCGTCTGGCGCTTGTAAAAAGGGTTCTAACTTTAGGTACACCATAAACGAAAAAGTCACAACTGATACCATGTCAACAAATTACTTTCCTGGGAGCAAGCTTGAATACAACTGCTGAGATAGCTTACCTCACGCCACAAAAGCAAATTCATTTGATAACCTATTTCAAACAAATGGCCACAAAAACCTTGCTATTTGCAAGACAAATACTGCAAGCCTTGGGGTTCATGGCCTCCTGCATTCTTCTAATTCCATATGCAAGACTGCATATGAGGAAACTACAGTGGTAGCTAAAAAGTCTGTGGAGTAAACCTTCTCACAACCTTGAAACAGATTCCTATCATACCTTGCCTACGCCTGGAGTTCCTTTGGTGGGCATAGGCATGCCACCAAAACAAGGGACTACCATTCGCAGTACCTCCTGCCACACAAACCCTAACTACAGATGCATCAGATTATGCATGGAGGCTCATCTGGCAGGGAAGTGCATTCAGGGCAAATGGAACCCAAGTCAAATGCACCTACGTATCCATCAAAAAGAAATGTTAGCTGTACAGGCTGCTCTAATGGCCTTCAAGGACCGCATTCTTCCAGGACCACTAATGGTAAAGACTTGACACCACGGTTATGTGGTACATAAACAAGCAGGGTGGTGCATTCCTACCCCCTCTGCAGACTAGCCATGGCATTGTGGAACACAGCCTTGAGCCACCCAGTGCACCTACAAGCTCAATTCTTGCCAGGAAAATTGATTACATTGGCAGATGGTCTAAGCAGAAACCTCGTGGACCCACACAAGTGGAAACGGGAACCAATGATTTTCAACATGATGACAAGCGAATGGAGGAGCCCAGACATGGATCTATTTGCCCCCCCCCCCCCAACTACCAGTTGGACAAGATTTGTACAAGGACTCCCCACAAATAAGCCTGGAAAGTGGTTGCTGTGTCCTTCAGCTGGAAGTGCCAACACTGGTACCCCCTCCTGCAGTGTGTAGCAGTTATCTCCATGGCACCTGCATCAGACTCCTTCCCTGCTGTCTCAGCAGGAGAACCAAATTCTGCACCCTCTGCTTCCAACATTGAACCTTGCAGCCTGGCTAATCACTTAAATTTACCCTTATTCCTCAGCAAACCTGTGATGGATGTCATCTTAGAGGCAAGGAGACCTACTAGAATATCTTGTGCTGAAAGAAAGATTCTGTGCCTGGAACTAATCTCAAGGAATGAGCACAGCAGCACCCAATTTACCTCAGATTTTGAAATAAGTTACTGAGATGCTTCAAGGGCCTGGCCTTTTCTTCCATTAAAATCCATGCCTCAGCCATTTCAGCTCACTATAAACAGAACCTCTCCTCTTTCTCTTCTCTCATCCTCTGCTCAAGCAGTACCTCAGAGGGGCCAACAATTTGAGACCACCCAGGAGAGCGCCAACCCCTGCCTAGGACCTTAACTTTGTATTGGAGAAACTCACTCTACCTCGTTTTGAGCCAGCTGCTACTCAGACAAGTTCTTTCTTGGAAAACCACTTTCCTTTTAGTTATCACTTCAGCTAGAAGGATATCTGAATTACAGGCTCTTATGGCAGTGGAGCCTTTCATCTTTCATGCGGACAAGGTGTCACTTTGGACCAATCCATCCTTCATGCCCAAGGTGGTTTCCAGTGTGGCTCTTGATCAGTCCATTCATTTGCCAACCTTCTTTCCCAATCCACAGAAAAAGGGGAACGGTTTCTGCATTCATTGGATGTACACAGACAACTTAAATTCTATTTGGACAGGACTAAACTTCGAAAATCGGACCAACTGCTGGTAGCATGTGCTGCAGGGGCAGAGGGGAAGGCTATTTCAAAACAAACCATTTCTAAATGGATAAGCCATTGCATTCATTTCTGGTATAAGCACCATGGAAAACCTTTTCCCCGGGGATCGGATCTCACTCCACCAGGGCTGAATCTACTTCTGCAGCCTTTGTGTTCCTACCAGGGACCTCCTAGAAGCTGCTACTTGGAGTTCTGTGCATACATTCACTAAGCATCATCATTTGCCAATTTTCTCTAAATCAAGAGCTGCTGTCGTGCAGGGCCTTTTTGCTGGCCCAAATGCTATATAAACTCTTCATCCCAACCATTGCTTTGGGAATCTACCCAAATGTAATGACTGCAACAGTGAATACACTAATCTACATTTATGGTAAGTGTACACAACTGTACTTTCCATGTGTTCTCATATCTAGGTAATTGACTCCTCATTAGACCAACATCTGGACTTGGTTCAGCTCTTCTACAGATTGGAAATGGTAAAGCAAAGAGACAGTTGACTCCCATACAGCAGATTAGTTTACCAGATGCGACCTCAATGCAGTCATATTGTCAGACTTCCATAATATCTGTCAAATAGCTCTTGAAGGTTGCTCAGCATCCCTCTTAGTAAGGCTTATCCTTAAATTGCTAGGGTTATTGGAGTCTCATGTTGATTCCCCTAGCAAAATATTAGTAAAAGCTCTTCAGTAATCCTCTGATGGTGACAGGTCTCATCCTCTGTATGTTGTCTTTTGGCTTTTCCCGATTAGGGGTCGCCACAGCGGAACTCCGGTCCACTAATGATTGGCAGTGGATTTTTACGAATGCTGAGGTGCCAGCTCGACGTTCAACCTTCCATGAAGGCACGCCCATTTACACATGTCTTTCGAACGCCCACCCAACTGTGGGGAGGACATGCAGACTCCACACAGGCACTCCCTGCACTCCAGTCAAGAATCGAACGGGAGAACCTCTTGTGAGGCAACAATGCTACCGCTGCACAACCGTGGCTGTTTGGCCTCATCCTCTATATGCTGGAATTAATTTAAAACCCATTTGCAGGGTTCGTATTGGGTGGGGGGTTGCCTCCTTAGTAGTAGTTTGGATTTGACTATTCTCCCTATCCTTCCCACTTGCTACCATAACCACAGATTCTTCCCTACTGGGATGGGGGACCTTTTCGAAGGGGAACACAGTTATCTGAGGAGCAGCAGCTGATCTGTGATGTATAGCAAGACTTTTTTTTTTCTTGCTTATTTGTAGAAATTTGTTCTTGATATTTATACAATTGCTGTTATATACTGCATACTTGTACTGTATTTCATAGCTATTGGCTCACTTGTGATAAACATTTCTGTAGTGCGTTTTCCCCACCATCCCTCCCTATTGGCATCTTGTCTCTATACCTCTGGCCTTGCAGTTGCCTGCCCCTACTCTAAACTTGATCTTGGACACTCCTCACAGTTTAGTATCATTAGCTCATTCTACCTAAAACAGAGAACATCTGAGAAGGCCAACCCACTTAGTTTCTTGGCTTCTGTTCCTCCTTTCTCCCTTTCTTTCAAAAAAAAAAATGAATATCCTTGTGTTCTGACTGTGCTTTCCAAACATTTTGGAAATAGTTTTAATAAATGCAGTAAAATATACTCTATTTGCCTTAATATTGCTACATCTCAAGTGCTCTAGGTTGCACTGAATCTGAATTGTGTGTGTTTTTAGCAGATTTTCTGTATATATAGACTTACCTGTATATGTAGACTAGCTATTTATTCTAATGTATTACTGCCTCTTAAATTGTTTTTTCAGTTGTGCACTTGCCTTGCTTTATTTAAAAAGCTTTAAATTGCAAATTTTGTAGAGTTTTAATTGTAGTTGCTGTTTAGGGCTACACACTCAAATTGGCCTTTTCTGTGTTTTAGTGTATTGCATTGTTTAGCCTGTTTTAACAAAAAAAAAATACTGTCTTGTTTGCTCATTTCATGCCTTTCCTAGCTAGTTATAATCCAGATCCCAGGCTTTATTTTTTCAGGACTTTATTTTCTGTGTTCAGAGCTATCCAGACTTTGTTGTGGTAGAGGGAAGTCCTACTGCTTACCAGTGGGAGTGGTGAGCATTGTACTGCCTGTCTGACACTAGAGGAGTGGTTTCCAGCTCTGAAATTGTAATTTTAGCCATTTTGGGCTGATTTCCTGTCCCTTTCAACTCTGTCTTAAGTTCGTGTTGTGCATTTTACGCATCGTGCAGCACTGCAGAGCTGTGGTTAAACTATTCCAGGTGCCAGAAAGTCTGCTCTTCAAATATTCCCTTAGAACTAGCTGGTTTCTCACTTCTCAGTAGTAGCACTAAAATCTCAACCCCTGTGACTAGCACTTGCTCTAGAATCTTCTGGAAAGCACTAGAAAGTCTTAAACTGATGCAAGCAATCAACTCTCCTTGTTAATAAGGAGAAATTAATTGTAGGCACTAAGCCTATAATTGCAAAGTAACTTGCAAAGTTAAAGGAAAACGGCACCTAAACAGGCATGTCCAAGGGTCAGCTTCAGGTGATTTCTACTGTCCACCTGGTGAATCTGGGCATACTGGGGCAATGCAGCAACTGTGCACAGACAACCCTCTACTCCTACTAGGGTTACCACCTGTCCCACTTTGAGAGGGGCAGTCCCTCTTTACGCAGTTGTGCCCTGCAAAAAATTTGAAAAAATGGCAAATGTCCTGAGATTTTAGGACAAAAATATTTCCTATATTTTCTTGAATAGCTGCATAAGTTATTTTGTATCTGAAACGCCTAAATGTTATAAGAAACAGAATAAGCAACTAAAATGCTACAAGACTAAGCTTTTATTTAGGCAAAAAAGTGAAGTTCTGCCCTTTGTACTGGTCGTGGGTATGTTTTGCCCTGCAAAACTTGATGTTTCTACAAAAAATGTCCCACTTTGGGCATTTGAAAAGGTGGCAACCCTACCTCCTACCACCCAACACTACAACCTGCGAGAGATGCACTTAAATAGCCAAACTGGAAGCCAAGTGCTTTCCAGCCAAGATTGTGCTAAGACAGTCTAAGGTTACCACCTGCACTACACCTCAAGCAACACATAGCCCTTCAAAATCAACACTCACCCGTGGGTTTAAATCCACTTATACGGAGGCCCTTAACATTAAACCTGCCCAAGGATCAAGAACCTCTGAAGCTGAAACACAAACTAACACCAGTCGCAGCCAAAGTGGCGCACAGCTCACAACACCAGTGTGCCACCCAACAGCCCCCAAGGCAAGATAACATACTCAACACTTGAGTTATAGGTGACTCTCTACATAGTCAGGCACACTGAGTTCCCCCTCACCAGGCTGAACAAGGATAAAATTAGTCATTTAAAACGACAAAACCACTGGACCAGTGAATCCGTTTATTCAGCTCACTTAAGTACAAACAATACACTAGCGCTTCGGCCACAGTAAGCCTTCAAGGAGTAAATCACTACACACTCACTTCCAATTATATACTCAATTAACAACAATAAAATCAATTAAAATTAATTGCTAATTAAACTAATTATTTTACATAACACTTCTCCAACTACAATCAACATTCAAACCCCTAGGGCATAATGTACCATATTTTAAGAAAAATAGTTTCTTGTTTTAAAAGTAATGCTTCAACCACATTAACATCAATATGTTCAGCAGCTACTTGTTGTAACACTGTAGCTTGAAAAGTTTCATTAGATCCATTATGATCAAAAAAATGTTTGGCTACAGGACTCTCAATTTTATTGTTCCTAATATCCCTTAAATGTTCAAGTAACCTAACCTTGAACATCCGCTTTGTCTGGCCGATATAAAACTTATTGCAGCCACATTTAATGGCATAGATTACTGTATTAGTCATGCAACTAAATATTCCATTTGAAACAAAAATTTCTATTACTATTAAATGTTTTATTTTTATAGGAACAGCAACTACACCTTCCACAAGGGAAGGTGCCCATTTCTTTAGGTTGCAAAAATCTTTCAGGCCTAAAAAATTTGGTATGTACCACCATATCACGAATGCTCCCCCCCCCCCCTTTTATAAGAGAACATTAATTTTTTTCTTTAACTTATCCAATTCACCAAAATTATATAAATATTTCCAAAAATATAAAAAACTCAGTTTAATTTTATTACTGCACACATTGTAAGTTGATGCTACATATAAATTGTCATTACTATCTCTACTCTCATAATAGCTTTTTAAATGACTCCTACCCAACACTTTCCCATTAAGTTCCTTATGTCTTATTCCCATTACTCTTTCCAAATCCATATTCAAGTGTGTAACTTCATATTTTCTTTTAATAAACATATCTTTAGTTAAATGAATCTCTTTAAAGAATATTTCATTATTGCATAACCTTGAAATTCTAAGAAATTCACCATAAGGTAGGGCTTGAATAGTCTGCCTAGGATGGCAGCTAGTAGCTACTAAAAATCATGTGTTGTCAAATTTCCTATGTAGACCAGTAACTACTGGTTTACCTATGATGCCTACCAACTTAATATCCAGATAGTTAACACTCTCACCAAATTGCATTCCTTCAAAAGAAATATTAAACCTTTTCATCTGAATTTACTTAAAATGATATATTTCATCTTTGCCATCTTCACATAAAAAAATTAAATCAATGTATCTATAGTATAGTTTAATGTATTTTTTAACAAATCTATTATAAATACATTCACTTTCTACAAGCCCCATAAATACGATGGCATACATTGGTGCAAATGGGGAACCCATTGCTGTTCCCTTTAACTGATGATAAATCTTCTGATCAAAACAAAAATAGATTTTCCAAGCAAAATTGAACTAAATCTAACACATAATGTGTAAATGGACACTCACCCATACTTTTAAATAGTGCCTCTAGACCAAACTTATGTTGAATATTGGTATACAAACTCTTCACATCTAACGTTAACCAATACATCTTATCTGTCCACATAACATCCTTGACTTTAAAAAATCAAAAGAATCCTTTATATACCAGGGAAGATTAACCACCTCTTTCAATAATATTCCATGTAGTATAACACCAAGATTATGTAAAAAAAAATGTCTAGCTGATACTATAGGTCTCCCAGGAGGTTTACAATAGTTTTTGTGAATTTTTGGCAAACAAAAATATGCTGGACTAGTACCACACAATTCAAGTTTTTTCTTAACATCCAATTCACTCCAATAGCCTAACCATAAACCTTTATGAACTAAATTCAGATATTTCTCTTTAGCTTGAATTATTTGACTATCATCTACTATAGAATAAAACAGACTCATCCATAAGTAGGTCTAGGCACATATTCAAATATTGTGTATAATGCATAATAACTATCCTATTCCCTTTATCAGATGGCTTAATAACCAAATCATTTTGCTTGGAAAACTTTTTAAGTTCTAACCATTCTTGTTTAAATTGTACTCAATTGACTTTCTATCAAGATTTTTTATAATACATTCATCAAAATCAACCATAGCATGAAGTTTTTTAATCCCCTCATGATGAAAAGGGGGCATAAAACTACTGTTAACATTTACCCTAGAAGTATCGATATGACCGTATGCATTGGGTTCACTGACACAAGAAACAAATTATTCAGATTCAACAGAGTCATTAATAGAAATATCACCATTGTTATTACTAAAATTAAGTATCATTACTATTCTCACTGTGTGCAGTTAAAAACTACCAAAGATGGAGTTTCCTAACCAATTTTAGCAATTCAATTTTACTTTCATATTTGGGGAAAACAGGCACAAATTTCAACCCATTATTTAAAATAGAAATAATGTCAGAGACACTACCAGATAAATTAACAACCATATCAGTACCTTCGTGTACTTTAGTACCAATTGTCCATTGACATACATTAGTACCATTTTGTCCTTTTATTATCTCGCCACTGCCTTCGCGTTCCTCCTCTCTGATATTCCTGTTCACCGAAACCCCGTTTCCGCTGTTGACTGCTCTCTGCGTCTGTCCGAAAATTCTCTGAAAAACCGCTGATTCCCCGGTGACGGTAACTCAGGATACTCATAGGAATCCATATTTTGATGTCTAAAGCAGGGTTTAGCGTTTCAGCACTAGTAGTGCTGACTAGTCTGGCTTTGTCTCTGTATGTAACATTGGAATTACGCACCAAAGAACGTGAACGTTGATTCGCTTTAAAGAGATGTACATTGCCCTATCAAAGTCACGCAAATCCCTTTGAATTGTATTCAACTTTTGTTCTATGATTCTTTTTTCCAGAACATTAAGTTTATCTTGAATATCTTTTAAACAAGATTCTAATCTAGCTCTATCGATTATAGTCACTAGATTATTGCAGGTCGAATTAATATCTATTAATAAATAACCTATAGTATCAGCTAGACATTATTTTTTACATAATCTTGGTGTTATACTACATGGAATATTATTGAAAGAGATGGTTAATCTTCCCTCATATATAAAGGATTCTTTTGATTTTTTAAATAGTCAAGGATGTTATGTGGACAGATAAGATGTATTGGTTAACGTTAGATGTGAAGAGTTTGTATACCAATATTCAACATAAGTTTGGTCTAGAGGCACTATTTAAAAGTATGGGTGAGTGTCCATTTATACATTATGTGTTAGATTTAGTTCAATTTTGCTTGGAAAATAACTATTTTTGTTTTGATCAGAAGATTTTTCATCAGTTAAAAGGAACAGCAATGGGTTCCCCATTTGCACCAATGTATGCTAATGTATTTATGGGGCTTGTAGAAAGTGAATGTATTTATAATAGATTTGTTAAATACATTAAACTATACTATAGATACATTGATTTGATTTTGTGAGGATGGCAAAGATGAAATATATAATTTTGTTAAGTCAATTCAGATGAATGGGTTTAATATTTCTTTTGAAGGAATGCAATTTGGTGAGTGTTAACTATCTGGATATTAAGTTGGTAGGCATCATAGGTAAACAAGTAGTTACTGGTCTACATAGGAAATTTGACACAACACATGATTTTTTGGTAGCTACTAGCTGCCATCCTAGGCAGACTATTCAAGCCCTACCTTATGGTGAATTTCTTAGAATTTCAAGGTTATGCAATAATAATGAAATATTCTTTAAAAAGATTCATTTAACTAAAGATATGTTTATTAAAAGAAAATATGAAGTTACACACTTGAATATGGATTTGGAAAGAGTAATGGGAATAAGACATAAGGAACTTAATGGGAAAGTGTTGGGTAGGAGTAATTTAAAAAGCTATTATGAGAGTAGAGATAGTAATGACAATTTATATGTAGTATCAACTTACAATGTGTGCAGTAATAAAATTAAACAGAGTTTTTTATATTTTTGGAAATATTTATATAATTTTGGTGAATTGGAGAAGTTATTTAAGAAAATAATGTTCTCTCATAAAAGGGGGAAGAGCATTTGTGATATGGTGGTACATACCAAATATTTTAGGCCTGAGAGTATATTATTTTTGCAACCTAAAGAAATGGGCACCTACCCTTGTGGAAGGTGTAGTTGCTGTTACTATATAAATAAAATATTTAATAGTATTAATATAAATTTTTGTTTCAAATGGAATATTTAGTTGCAGGACTAATAAGAGTAATATATGCCATTAAATGTGGCTGCAATAAGTTTTATATCGGCCAGACAAAGCGGATGTTCAAGGTTAGGTTACTTGAACATTTAAGGGATATTAGGAACAATAAAATTGAGAGTCCTGTAGCCAAACATTTTTTTGAACATCATAATGGATCTAATGAAACTTTACAAGCTACAGTGTTACAACAAGTAGCTGCTGAACATATTGATGTTAATGTGGTTGAAGCATTATTTTTAAAACAAGAAACTATTTTTATCTTAAAATATGGTGCATTATGCCCTAGGGGTTTGAATGTTGATTGTAGTTGGATAAGTGTAATGTAAAATAATTAGTTTAATTAGCAATTTTTTAATTGATTTTTTTGTTAATAATTGAGAGTATATAATTGGAAGTCAGTGTGTAGTGATTTACTCCTTGAAGGCTTACTGTGGCCGAGGTGCTAGAGTGTATTGTTTTCACTTAAGAAGTGAGCTGAATAAACGGATTCACTGGTCCAGTGGTTTTGTCGTGTTTTGAAGTTGCTCCTTTATTGTTTCATAAAATTAGTCATTTGCCTGTCTGGTGCCAGGATCTGCCACATAACACATGCACTCAAGTCCACTCCACAAGTGCTAACTACGACTGTTATTGTTCATGTTGGAGTGAATGACTTGAGACGTACCTCTCCTCTACATGAAGAGACATGGAAGAGCTGTCGGATCTGGCCCGAGCAGGTATGACCCTAGCCCTGAGTAGCATCCTGCCTTCGCCCAGAATACCTCAGTATAAGAACAAAATGATTGACTTCAACAATTGGCTGAGCTTCTGGTGTCATTCAAAGGGGGTCCAGTATCTGTTTGCCTGGAAGGACATCATTGACAAACCACAATGCTTTGCCAGAGATGGTTTGCACCGGTCACCCCTGGGATTCAGGTTACTGGCTAAAGCTCTTGCCACCCCTGTAGTGCCTTTTTTAGGCAAGGTTCAAAGGACGGAACCACCACCGTAACAGATACAAACATGCAAAATCAGAAGGTCATGCTGTTAGAAGTCTAAACCTCAAAATGCACTTTCTCGAGGCACTCCTAAAAATGTAGAATATGGATATCTGTGTAATAACAGAGACCTGGTTGTAGGCTCCAGAGAGCACCCCTGCAATACCAGGCCACAACTCTTAACACTCTTCGGCCACCAAACCAAGACTGAAACACACAGTGGAGGAGTGTCCATATACATACCTCCAGGCTAGTTGCCCAACAATGCATCTGAAATTCTCCAGATGCAACTAACACCAAGTAAGACTGCATTCCAAATTGTAGCTTGCTACAGATCCCCCACCATGCTCTAAGATTCTCACTACACCTTTGTAAACATACTGGAAAATATTAAGATACAGCCAAACATCCTAATACTGGGTTATTAACTACCCTGCCATTAACTGGGAAAACTACTCAGGCGTACCAGCACCTTCCCAATGGTTCTTGGAATTCATAAATTCCAGTGCCCTGGATCAACTAATACATTGTTCACCAGGGGCTGCAATGTCCTAGACTTGGTGATTCCCAACTTGGTAGATGCTCCACAGCTGTGGTCACCCCCTTATTGGTCAGGTCTGACCATAAGAAAATCACCCTTAACATCCACATCCCACCTCCACCCCCCAGTAAGGAACCCTCCATAAACTTTTCCAAAGCCAACTTTATGCTACTCCAGTCAGAAGTGACAAACTTCACAACGCCCATGCAGACGGGAGTTTAAAGTTCGACTGAATCCTACACTAAGGCACTGTACGAGCACCTTTACTTGTGCATGAATCGTGTCAACCCAAATAGAACAAAGATGCTGTCTTCCAAAAAAGGAAGCCAATCTGCTTGTGCCCTGCCATAAACTATACAACAGAAAAAAAACTTGCTGAAAAGAGGAAAATCCCAGGATGCAAAACTCCCTTACCAGCCTCAGAAGCAGAGATCTATTATAAAATCCTCAAACTAGTTATGAAAATTCAGATTCCAAAGACAACCACAAGGCATTCTAGTTATGTCAAGAATCTAAGTGGCAATGTTCAGATATGCTCTGAGCTACAGCAGAATGGCATTAAATGTACTGATCCCAAGGATATTGCCAATATCCTGGCAGATCGATTTAGTGCCAATTTCACCCCCCTCACCCCCTAAAGGGCCCATCTCAATACCAAAAGATTGCCAAACTTCAGTAATCACAGCCACACACAAACTGCACTCTAAAAAGCTAGGAATACAGCATCCATGGGACCATATGACATACCGGCTGTGTACTACATGAGCTACAAAATGAACTGGCACCTCACCTAAGTGTTTAAGCATAGCTTCGCCTTAGGCTTTGTGCCCACTGAGTGGCACCCAGCTACAGTTATCCCACTCCACAAGGGGGGAATCCACCTTGGATCCTGGGAACTACCGTCCCATCAGTCTGACTAGCCTTATTTGCAAGGGCATGGAACGCATTGTCATGGAACCTATAAACAGACATTGGCAACCTTCAAACACTGGACCCCACCCATTTTGGGTTCGTGAAGGGCCGATCTTGTCTCCTGAACCTGATTGACTTTGAATCTGTCTCCAAAGCTGTGGATGAGGGTAAGGCGGTCCACACAGCCTATCTGGACCTCGCCAAGGCCTTTGACACCATCCCCCACTCTGGAGTCATAGATAAACTTACTAAGCTGAGCATAAATCTCTGCATCACTCTATGGGTCGCTAACTGGCTTACTGAGAGAACCCAGACTGTAAAAGTAGTAGACTCCAAATCCAGCTCCTGACAAAGTGGAATACCTCTTGGTTCAGTCCTGGGACCGCTCTTGTTTGGTATCTATTCTGAAGTGCAGGCCAACACCAAGGGACCGTGGCTAACAAAGTCCGCAGATGACTGCCAACTGGGAGCCCTTATTGAATCCCTAAATGATGTGGATATTCTACAGAAGGGCCTTACAGAAACAATGCTTGGTGCCAGAGCCATGAGCTCAAGCTTAATGCCAAGAAATGTATAGTATCCCTTTTGGGGAAAAAACATGTACCCGTGAATTACCACATAGGTGGCAGTACACTAAACACAAAGTGTGATGAGAGATTTGGGGACAGGTGGACAGTGGTCTCACCTTCGATAACCACATCGCCACAACCGTCAGGAAATCCTATGTGGCACATCATTACTAAGGGCTTTTAATCCAGAAAGAGGTCATTGTTCCACTGTACTCATCCCTCATTAGATCCCTTGTAGAGTAAAACGCCCCATTTGGTATGTACCTCACAAGACATCTGCAACAGCTGGAAAGGCTGCAGAAATTCCTCACTAAAAGAATCATGGGCCTAAATCAGTTGCCCATTGCTGACAGGTTTTTTTTTACTAAACTCCTGCTACACTCTGGCATATCGCCTACTCAGAGGTTTTCTGTGCTTAACATACATGGCCATGTCAGACCCTGGGCTGTTGGACATGCGCCACGTAAAAGAAATCCCAGTCTCAGAGCCACACGCTCCAGGGATCTATACCTAGTCATCACGATGAACAAAACATGCTGGAGGGATAGGTTCCTGACCCAGAGACTCCCCATACTCTGGAATAGACTGACCATACATGTCAGGCAGAGTGCCTCCTTGGCCCTCTTCAAAAGGAACCTTGATTGGTTGGGAGATGAGAAATTCACCCTGGGGATCATGTCAGCCACCTTGCTAGACAGGAGTCCAGGGAAGTAAATATTGTGGTGAAAAAATATCCAGGGAATTATGGCTAGGCTTGTATAGGCCCTAGGGCCGATAGCCTAGTACTAACCTATGAAGACTGTCTAAGGTTCTTGGTCACCTCCTTGAGGCCAGTCTTCACATCAGTATCTTGGAGATGAGCAGTCATCCTTGCATTACAGGGTTTTCAGGAGACTGAGGGTGTGATTTCTTTTCAGATATGCAAAATAGCAGTAGTCCGGTATATTAGCAAGCAAGGGAGAACCTGCTTCTGTCCACATTGTCAGGAAAACATAAGTGTAACAATGGGTGATGTCTTCCCCTTGCTTTCCTATAGTGGTGTACAGCCATGAGCAGTCCTTCCAATAGTACCAACTTAAATATTCAGCTGCTAGCCTACCTTTGAGATGTTTATGCTTCATGCCTAAACAAGTGCAGCAGTTACTTTGCCCTGATCCCTCCACAATGTCTGTCACCGATGGATACTGTAGTTCACAATTTGCTTCCAGGTCTCCTATCCACATTCCCTGTGTGCTTTTGATAAAATTCTTACAGCCAGAAGATGCAAGAACAAAGTGATCCTAATTCCGTTTTATCCCTGGCAGGTTTGGTTCCCTTGCCTTTGGCCTCATTAAGTATGCCCACCCTGGATGTTGATCACCATCCAGACTCTCTTGATCCACCCATTTGGGCTGTCTTTCCTGGCCTTAAATACCTGAAAATTTAATTGTACTGTCTCAGATTCTAACAGTGGCTAAAGATGCCAGGTTGTCTGCCTTAGTGTTTCACATTCTATCAGCTTCACAAAAGTTGAATACTGGGAGTGTTGTAGCAAATGGAAGGGTTTCTCTTAGGGCATCTTGTAAGGGAATGTTCTTGGTACTACTTTCTTCCATCCTTTACTTCTTATTGGAGCTTTTCTACAAGGGTTCCAGTTCAAGTTTTAAATGGCAACCATTTCCAATTTTCACATTGGGCACAAATACATATAGCTTCACATTAGCTTTAAGGCCTCTCTGAAGGGAACTTTCTTTGAGTTCCTCTGTTAGGGACCCAGCCCCACCATGGGGCATGCAACAGGCCTTAATCACCCTTTGTACCTGCAGCCACAGTGGACTGTCTTGGGAAACTATATTTTTCTGGTGGATGTTCTGCAAGGAGGGTTTCAGAATTTCAAGCTTTCTTATAAACCTGTATATGATTTTCATAGGTTCATAGATTAGTACTAGGCTAACTGCCCTTGCGAGACATTTTAAGCCTATCCAGTTATTCCTTGTGATACTCAAAACCCTGCACCTTGTGTTTGTAAGGCAAACACCTTAACCATTAGGCCACCCTCCCAACCCTGTCTGCAGTCCTTGACAGACAACTCCACTTTTCCAGTGTGGCATCTGAAGCGAACCTTAACCTGCCAGTATTTTTCCCAAAATTACTTTACACAGCTCAAATTATTTACATGGGACTGACTAGGAAATCTGATCATTTGTTTGCTTTCTCAAAAGAAAAGCTAAACTGGGCATAAGTGTATCTGGATTACGCTGAGTTTTGGAATGTATAGTTTGCAAATTGGGTATGTTGTGCGACGAAAGGCTTGTTCTGCAAGGGTTTGTAGCTACATCTAAATGAGCAGAGCTCCTTTTGTGCTGCAGCAACTTGGGCACCTGTTCACGTTTCTCGCTAGAAGCTGGATGTATAGTCTAGGTCATGTATATGCTTTGGCTCCATCATTCTCTGGAATAGTCTGCCTTGATGCCACCCAGATGTTTTGGTAGTTGGGAGTATCTTCCAAACCTTGAATTGGATGAAAATGGTCATCTGATATGAAAGTTATCATAATGCTAGATGTCTTTGTCTGGTTCAACATCTGTGTCCTTCCCCACTCTAGTGTTGTCTACTGCTGCTTATCGAGTGGACCTCACCTGAGACCTTGTCTTTGAACAGCCTTTGCTGTTTTCCCTTTGCTTTTTTTCCTGTGCTAGATTGTGTTTTACAGTGAGCATACAGTCTGTGTTTTACAGTGAGCATACAGTCTGTGTTTTACAGTGAGCATACAGTCTGTGTTTTACAGTGAGCATACAGTCTGTGTTTTACAGTGAGCATACAGTCTGTGTTTTACAGTGAGCATACAGTCTGTGTTTTACAGTGAGCATACAGTCTGTGTTTTACAGTGAGCATACAGTCTGTGTTTTACAGTGAGCATACAGTCTGTGTTTTACAGTGAGCATACAGTGTCTGAGGTACTTTAGAATAGAGGAAGTAGGGAGAATTATGGGTAGGGGAGGAATTATTGCCCTGGACCCACAGCTTTCAAAAAGCGTCTGATCAGCTGGATGATAACACAAGGGTCGAACTGGACAAAACATGGATTAGTGTTGACTACATACTCTTCTTTGAGTGAGCAGAGGTCTGGTGTTTTTTTCTGGTTGAATAGCTTAGTTTTGTAAAAAAAATTCCTAGCCTTACCCAGCATACTAGCCTGCTTTAGTTTAAAGAGTAAGAGTAGTGTGCCTTATTGTGAAAGGGAACTTCACATTTGTCTGCCTTAGTTTACCAAGTGACATTTTTTCTGTTTGCAGATCCCAGAGAACGTGCAAGAGAGGATGATGATGTGGTGTTGATTCCACAGAGGCGTAGTTTTGGGGGAGGCTGCCATGTAACATCCGTATCGAGCTCACGGCAAGCAGGGAGCCCGTCTGAAGGCAAAGAAAATGAAAATGTGCAGAGGAGTGGACGGCGGATTGGTAGTGGAAGAATTGTTGCATCTCGAGCTTTTGAAGCCCGACCTAGTGACAAAGATTTCAGGGAACAGCGGGAGGCACGAGAACGTGACAAGGAAAAGCGTTTCAGGGTTAGTGGGTGTACACAGGATTAAGCCGTGTACCACAGTCAGACTCCTGTTTGTGTTGTATGTAAGTGGGCTTTCTGCAGGTAACTTGCACTAAAATGGCATGCATTGTAGTAAAAGTGTAGCTGCTTGTCTTACTGAAACTGACTATTGGACATTTTTATTTATCCTTTGACCAGCTTGTTCTCCTTAGGGTAGTGACTTTTTCAGGAAACAGTAGCTGATGGTGTTCTTTTAGGGGCAATTTTCTTGGATCTGGCACTTCCTCTTTTTTGATGAGAGATCTTTTACATATTTTTCCAAGTGTTGGAATCAACATCTTGGGCAGATATGAAGGGCAGCATCCTTGAGTGAATCTCATCCCTAATGCTGCACTATAGTGTCAGCTGTCTGATCACTTGAAGTGGCTGTAGAATCCACAGGTTTCTGGTATTCCAGCACCAAAGGTGTGCTTCCCGTTGAGCCACAGACTGGTAACTTACTGCATCAGTTTGGAGACTTTAAAGCTCTGTAGTTTTTTTGGGTGGGCCTTGTGTAGATGAATGTGGGTGTAAAAGTGAACCGTTACATATTGCAGTAGTTTGCAGTTTAGTTTTTTGGTTGGGTATATGGCAAGTTTATTCAGAGGCCGAAACTTGAAGCAGTGAGCAGCGACCAGTTACTTTGAGGGTAAAATATTTGGCTTGAATGCTGGGCTTGACAAAGCCATTTGGCACAATCTTTACAGTTGTGCTTTATCTTTTTTCATCATGCAGAGAGAGCCTGTAGAAGGAAGGCGTCCATTTGCGGAGCGCAAGAGGAATGACTCTTACACGGAAGAGGAACCGGAGTGGTTTGTTGCTGGCCCTACAAGTCAATCTGAGACTATTGAACTCACTGGGTTTGATGACAAAGTGTTGGAAGATGATCAGAAAAAACCCAAGCGCTCTAGAAAGCAGTCCTTCAAAGAAGGTATGATGTTTCCGTAGAAGGGGGAGAGAATAATGGGTTTTGTCCTGAGCTTTTTATTATGGCATAGTTTTAGATGCATATCAAGTTATTCATTGTGATATGTGGATTGTGTAAGTTGTATAGCCTCTTGGACCGATGCAAATTTAATATGCATTATTGCTTCGCACGGTTATAATGTCCTATTCTGAACCTTATTTGCAGCTGTACAGAGCATGCGTTGGCCTTCCTACCTTTCCCTTTTCGGGTGGTAGTGCACTGTTAGTGCTGCTTTGGTATTGGCTAGTTTATCGAGTGACTTTTGTGGTAGTTGGGTCCTGTTTTACTTATAGCAGTATTGTGCTATTTGTCCCTTGTGTGGCTCTTGGTAGTGATTGGGCTAGGTTTGCTCTTTAGTCCTTTATGTTTACAGCTGTTGAGCCTTGCCAGTGCAGCAGTGAAGACCCATGGTCTGGTGCTGTATGACAGTGCCTTGATAAGTCCTGACTGCCTAGTTGGCTATTGATGTCCTTTTCTTGGGTGTATGATGTGGTGGTGTCTCTTCAGAAATCATTTGGTGTGCTGCCATGCTTCAGGAGTCCTTGTGCTGCATTTCAGTGGTTTCTTAACCGAGTTACTGTAGCTCCATGTAAAGCAGCAGTGTTGAGCTCCCTGTTTGGTGCTGTGGCCTATGCATTAGACTGTTGAAGTTTTGTTCATTGAGCACAAAGGCTATGCGATGGCTGCTCTAACAAATGTGTACCTTAACAGTACACTTGTGTAATCCCAGTAACTGAGAAATCTACTTGCTTTTGCTCTTTTTTTTTTTTTTTCTTTTACTGAATTTTTCTAAGCACTTAAATTCTGCATGTCTTTGGCTTTATGTACTTCCCGTCATAATTATTGGCGTACATATCTTCTGCATGGTAACCCTTTTTTTTTTTTTTTTGCTGAGAACACAGTTTTCGTTCATTCAGCCTTTTTTTGTTTTTGTAGTACAACTGTTCCCGAATATTTTGTGATGGTGGTGTTTTAGGAAAAGCGCTTAAAATCCTGACAGCAAAATTGAGTCTTACTCAAGTTCGTGTTTCACTGTTGCAGTCATCCCACTTTGGTCATCTGCCTGCAGTTAGCCCTCAGTCAGCCCGAATGCCAGAGTCTTAGTATTTCTGCATCTAATGCTGTTGCTTCCATGATGTCAAGTATAAAAACAGGCAGCCAACTGCATTACATCAGTATCAGGAGGAGTCCGAAGGAAAAGCAGTTTGCAAGTGCCGGTCGGCCGCTACCTGAAATTTTCATTTTTCGAGTTGATAATCCTGAAGTCTTCTAAAGCTAAGTACCCCATTGGGGATCCTTTTTGCTTTCTTTAATATATATCAGAAAGTAAACAATCGTCTTGCCTCTGGAAAGCAAATGCCTCAGATTTTCATTTTTACTGCGTCATCTGTTTAGATCCAGACCACAATGTCCCTTGCTGTCGATTTTGTGCCTTGTTTAATGCCCGAACCATTCATCGTTGGGCTGTTTTTGCTGCTAAATTCTTTCATTCTTTATTTCTATTCTGAAAAGGCTTTGGTAAGCCATCAGGCTATAGATCATCTGTAAAAATGTAAGGATAAAGACAGATTGCATTGGCCCAAAACTGCCGATGCTTCAGGTAAGCTAGTCGCCAGTTTGCTGCTACTTGGTGAGGTGCCTTTGGAGCCCCTGATGCCTGCTTCGAATGGGTCTCTGCAGATGCCTGTGAATCCATAGGAGTCCGGTATGCCACGAGATGCTTCGACTAAGGAACCAGTGGATGTCTCTACCTTGGATGGGTACAGAGCCACTGTGCAGGCGCTGGCTTCTGAGGGTGTTTTCCGACCCACCAATGTTCAAATTGACTTCTTTTTTTAGCCAAAACTACCGAGTTTCTTGGGCCCAGAGTGCACACTATGCCTAGAAAACAGACGACCAAAGCACATGTTCAGGCCCCCATGCCACAAAAATAAAAGCTTAGAATGGCTGAAGACCTTATAACGCTAATTAGGGGAAGCCAGCCTTCCCCTTTTAAGAGACAAAGAATTCTGTTGCCTTCAGATTCTACAGACCAGGAGTCCGATGACGGACCTTTCTGATTATCAGGACGTACCCTTTATCAGCACATGAGGATTCACATGCAGAGGAATCCATTCTCTCTGCCTCCCCTGCAGAGGGTTTCTTTTGGTGAAACCTTGCATACTTGGAGAGCATTTCCTTTGGGAATGCAGACACTATCCTCAGTCCAAAAGACTCAGAATTTTTAGAGCTACCTCAGCACAGGGCTTTAGTTATTCCCCCTATCCTAGATGTGGATGTTTTCCTGGAATTGAGTCTTACCCCAGACACCTTATCTCCAGCCCCTAGGAAACTGGACAGGTACTACAGAGTACCTGATTCCCATAAGTTTCTTTTCAAAAATCCTACTGCTGATCCAAAGAATTTCTCAGGAACCTAAAGGTATTAAGGCTATTACAGCCAAAAATCCTACCCCTTCGGACAGGAATTCCAGAGCTTTAGACAAATTGGGTAAGAAGGTAAATATCTCTTCAACTCTTGCTATCAGTGCGTTGAATTGCTAGTTTCACATGCTGAAGTACCAGCAACATGTGGATCTCATTAAACAAAAAATGGTAATATTTCCAGATTGTGCAGAAAATAAAGATTTGCAAGAGCTTATGGTTTCTGCAAACCAAGTTAGTAAGCATAATTGCAGTGTGGTTTTGATGCCCTAGAAGCATCTTGCAGGGCTGCAGTCACTGGCTCTGTAGTGAGAAGACCTGCTTGGCTGAAGGAGCAGATTTTGCCAGATCATGTCAATCAAAATTACTAGATGCTCCTATAGATAATGATGTTTTGTTCATAGGTTGGTACTAGGCTATCAGCCCTAGGGGCCTATACAAGCTTAGCCATAACAATTCCCTGGCTATTTCTTCCCACGCTATTTACTTCCCTGGACCCCTGTCTAGCAGGGCGACTGACATGATCCCCGGGGTGAATTTCCTTTCTCCCATCCAATTGTCAAGGTTCCTTTTGAAGAGGACCAAAGAGGCACTCTGCTTGACATGTATGGGCAATCCATTCCAGAGTTTGGGGAGTCTCTGGGTCAGGAACCTATCCCTCCAGCATGTTTTGTTTATTGTGATGACAAGGTTTAGATCCCTGGAGCGTGTGGCTCTGAGGGATTGGGATTTCTTTAAGTGTAGCATGTCCAACAGCTCTGGGTTTGACATGGCCTTGTATGTTTAAGCAAAGATCGCCTCTGAGTAGACGTTATGCCACAGAGTATAGCTGGAGTTTTTAAAGGCGGTCAGTGTAGGGCATCTGCTTTAGGCCTGTGATTCTTTTAGTGAGGTATTTCTGTGGCTTTTCCAGTTGTTGCAGATGTCTTGAGAGGTACATACCAAACGGGGCATTGTATTCTATAATGGGTCTAATCAGGGATGAGTACAGTGGGAGAATGACCTTTTTTTTTCTGGATGAAAAGCCCTTGGTGATGAGGTGTGAAGGATTTCCTGACTGTTGTGGCGATGTGGTTATCGAAGGTGAGACCACTGTCCACCAGTGTCCCGAAGTCTCTTATCAAACTTTCGGTGTTTAGTGTGCTGCCACCTTGTATGGTAATTCACGGGTACATGTTTTTTTCCCAAAGGGGATAACTATACATTTCTTGGCATTGAGCTTGAGCCCATGGCTCTGGCACCAAGCATCTGTTTCTGTAAGGCCCTTTTGTAGAGTATCCACATCATTTGGGGATTCAATAATGGCTCCCAGTTTGCAGTTATCTGCAATCTTTGTTATCCAGAGTCCCTTAGTGTTGGCCTGTACTTCAGAGAAGTAGATGCCAAACAAGAGCGGTCCCAGGACTGAACCCTGAGGTACTCCACTTGTCTGTAGCTGGATTTGGCTACTTTTATAGTTTGTGTTCTATCAGTAAGCCAGTTAGCAATCCATTGGGCGACGTAGGGATTAATGCCCAGCTTAGTAAGTTTATCTATGATTCCAGAGTGGGGGATGGTGTCAAAGGCCTTGGCAAGGTCTAGATAGGCTGTGTGGACCACCTTACCCTTGTCCATGGCTCTGGAGACTGATTCAAAGAAGTCAATCAAGTTCAGGAGACAAGATCGGCCCTCCACGAACCCAAACTGGGTGGGGTCCAGGGTTTGAAGGTTGCCAATGTCTTTGTTTATAAGTTCCATGATAATACGCTCCATGGCCTTGCAGATGAGGCTTGTCAGACTGGGACGGTAGTTTCCGGGGTCCAAGGTGGATCTCCCTTGTGGAGTGGGATAACTGTAGCTGTGCGCCAATCAGTGGGCACGAAACTTCAGGTGAGGTTATAATTAAACATGACACTTGGGTGAGGTGCCAGTTCATATTGTAGTTCATGTAGTACACAGCCCAGGATGTCATCTGGCCCCATGGATGCTGTATTCTTAGCTTTGGAGAGTGCGTTTTTTTATCTGTGGCCGTTGATTACTGGAATTTGGCAATCTTCCGGTATTGAGATGGGCCATTTAGGAGGTGAGAGGGGGGGTGAAGTTGGCACTGAATCGATCTGCCAGGATATTGGCAATATCCTTGGGATCAGTATATTTAATGCCATTCTGTTTTAGCTCAGAGCAGATCTGAGTATTGCCATTTAGATTCTTGACATAGTTATAGAATGCCTTTTTTTTGGAATCTTTGGCAATTTTATTTTCGTAACTAGCTTTCGAGGATTTTGAGGGATCTCAGTTTCTTACTGAGGCTGGTAAGGAAGTTTTTTACATCCTGGGATTTTCCTCTTTTCTGCAACAGTTTCTTCCTTTTGTTGTAAAGTTTGTTTATGGCAGGGGACCACCAGATTGGCTTCTTTTTTTGGATGAGAGCATCTCGGTTCTATTTGGGATGGCACGATATATGCTTGAGCGGATGTGCTCGTACAGTGCCTTGGTGTAGGATTCAACAGTTGAAATTTCAGCTCCTGTCTGCATGGGTGTCATGAAGTTTGTCACTTCTGATTTGAGTAGCATGAAGTTGGCTTTGGAGAAGTTTTTTATGGAGATTTCCTTACTGGGGCTGGGGGGGTGGGATGTGGATGTTAAGGGTGGTGATTAGCTTATGGTCTGACATGACTAACGAGGGGGTGACCATAGGTGTGGAGCATCGATTTCTCATGTTGGTAATGACCAGGTCTAAGATATTGGAGCCTCTGGTGGGACTATGGATTAGTTGATCCAGGGCTTTGGAATTTATGAATTCCAAGAACCGTTGGGCAAAGGTGTTGGTACACGAGTAGTTTTCCCAGTTAATGGCAGGGTAGTTAAAATCACCCAGTATTAGGGTGTTTGGTTCTATCTTAATATTTTCCAGTATGTTTAGAAAGGTGTAGTGAGAATCTTTGGGTGTGGTGGGGGATCTGTAGCAAGCTACAATTTGGATTGCAGTCTTACATAGTGTTGCACCTGGAGAATTTCAGACACATTGTGTTGGGCAACTAGCCTGGTGGTGTGAATATTGACGCTCCACCTTTAGTGTTTCGGTCCTGCTTTGATGGCCGAAAAGTGTGGTAAGAGTTGTAGCCTGGTATTGCAGGGGTGCTCTCTGGAGCCTTGAACCAGGTCTCTGTTACTGCACAGATATCGATGTTCTCCATTTTTAGGAGTTCCTCTGCTTTTGGCACCAAAGCAGTAGTTTAAAAAGATGGAAGAAAAAGCTACATCTATGCAAACTGTTAAAGGATTCTTACAAGTGCAGCCACGTCGATGGAGTAGGAATTGCCCTTCAAAACACTGGTCATTTCCAGCCCCCTCCAGGCCTTCCTAAACGAGACCCAGGGGAAACAGACCACCCAGACTGCAGTCTCAGGGTATGCAGAGATCTAAGCAATCGAGTGCTCCCACCCCTAAAACGGAGTTGTAAGCCACCTCCCTATGGAAAAAGTTTACAATGACTTAACTCCATCTCCCAGCCCTGCCCAATTGTTTGTGCTCCTAGGAGGAAAACTTGCCCTTCCTGCAAAAACACTGTCCATCACTCAGGACAGATGGGTTCTCAACATTGTATCCCAGGGCTACAAATTTTATTTCTGTTCACTGCCAACTCCAAGTGGGTTTCCAGACCTTCCTCCAAACCAGTGGGCAGTGGCTCAAAACCATTTTTTCCCCTCAGCATCAGAGCTGTTCAGCCAGTTCCAGTAGAACAAAGGGGTCAGGGTTTCCACTCCAGACTATTCCTGGTACCCAGGAAAGAGGGCTCTTGGTGCCCAATCCTGGATCTTTCAATTCCCAACTTCATGGTGATCCCAAACTTCAAGATGCTTACCCTGCAACAGCTTCTCCTTTTGCTAGCCACGGATGCCTGGTTAGTCACCCTAGACTTGAAAGAAGCTTATCTGCACATCTCCATTAGGGAATCATGCAGGAAATATCTACATTTTAGGGCAGGATCTGTGCATTTAGTTTTCTGCATTTCCCTTTAGCTTATCTACTGCACCCAGGCTATTCACAAAATGCCTGGCTCCAGCCATACCACACTGCAGGTAGAGAAATATCCATATTTACCCTTACTTGGACTGCCTGATTCAGGCGGACAGCCAGGAATTGCTGCTTCAGCACCTGGCATTTGTAAAAAAAACCACCTTACTTTGCGGTACACCATCAGTGAAAAGAAATCACCACTGGTGCCCAGTCAAGATTGTATTTCTGGGTGCAAGCTTGGGCATAACTTCCTAGATGGCATTTCTCACTTCAGAAAAACAAGTCTATCCGACAGACAACATCAAGCAAATGGCCACCAGAACCCAGCTAACTGCAAGAAAAATACTGCAAGCCCTAGGGTTCATGGCCTCAAGTATTCTGCTAATTCCGTATGCAAGACTGCATATGAGGAAACTTCAATGGTACTTAGTCTTTGGTGCCAAAATTCTCAGGACCTGGGTAGTCATTCCCATCATAGCTTGTCTGAGGGCAGAGTTCCTTTGGTGGGCAGAAGCATGCAACTGCAACAAGGGACTGCATTTTACTCTACCCCATGCCACCCAAACCCTGACCACAAACCCATCAGACTATGCATGAGGGGCCCACATGGCTGGCAAATGTGTTCAGGGCCACTGGAGCCAAAGCCAAATTCTCCTGCACATCAACCAAAAGGAGATGCTAGCTGTACAGAATGCTCTGACCGCTTTCAGATAGCTAATCCTTCCAGGACAACTGTTGATAAAAACAGAACACCACAGTTGTGTGGTACACAAACAAGTGGGGGGGGTGACCCATTCTTACCCACTCTGCAGGTTGGCCATGACTCTGGAGCACAGCTTTTGGACAACAAAGTCCATCTACAAGTTCCGTTCCTGTCAGACCAACAAAATTCCCTGGCAGGCAAATTAAGCAGAAATTTCCTAGACCCACACTAGTGGAAATTGGAGCCCAACACCTTCAACCTCCTGATTCAGAGGTGGGGGACCCCAGAGGTGGATCTTTTCCTCCGCACAACCATCAGTTAAGCAATTTCTGCACCAGGAACCCTTGCAGCAGGGCCTGGAAAGTGGATGCTCTATCCTTTCAATGGGAAAACTTTCAATGGGAAAACCTCTCTATGCCTTTCCCCTCTGCCCCTTCTCTCAAGAGTACAACTCGAGATAAGACAGGCCAAGGACAATTCTGATTGCCCCGGACTGGCCATGGCAGCACTGGTACCCACTTCTGCGCAGCCTGACAATGGTACCACCCTGGCACCTACAGCAGACTCCTACCTTGCTGTCACAGCAAGAGGGACAGATTTTGCATCCACAGTTGCAAACTCTAAATCTTGCAGCCTGGCTTATTCCTTGAATACTTCACCAACAACTCTAAACAGGTGCTGGATGTCCTTCTTGAAGCCAAAAGGTCTAGTACTGGGAAATCCTATGTGGAAAAGTGGAAGATATTTTTCTTGGATTCAGTCTAAAGGAAAGGACAGCTGTGCCCTCCTTGCCTCTAATCCTGGATTACCTAGCAGAGCTACTACAGTGTCCAATCCTTCATTAAGATTCATGCCTTTGCTATTTCGGCTCATTACAACAGAGCCACCTCTATTTTCTCAAACGGTTCCTGAGAGGGGCTAACAACTTAAGGCCCCCAAGGAGAGCACCCGCCCTTGCTTTGGACCTTAGCTTTATACTGGAAAAGCTCACGCTTCTCCCTTTTGAACCTGCTGCTTCAGCAGTTAAAATTCCTCTCTTGGAAAACAGCCTTGCTTCTAGCCATCAGTTCAGCTAGAGTGTCTGAGCTACAGGCACTGATGGCTGTGCAACCCTTTAATGTTCTGTAGTCCTGTCTCTCCATTATTGCACATGGTTTCGGAGCCAATCCTCTGCTCCGACTTGGCCTTTTAGCAAGTTCAGTCTTTTAGTTGGCTCGTGGCTAGGTAGGTATCCAATGGTGCACCAGTATAATCTCCAGATCTCGTTTGCTGCGTTGACAAGTTCAGATGTGTTTCTTGGCCCTGGCTAAGTTTTACACATTTTGCTACTTTTCTATATTACAGCTTAACATTTTGTATTTTATAGCCTTGCTAGTGTTTTTTTTTTTTTCTATCGTTCGAGTAGTTTAGTCTACTGAAGTACTTCCTCCTTTGGTGAATTATTGAGAACTGGTGGTTGTTGGCCTTGATGTCCTTCAAGGATGCATCTGCAGTCATTACAAATGGCTTCTGAAATCCAGCCTTCTGTTGCGATTTCACAGGATTTATGAGACACCATTCCACTAGATATTTCTTCTCCTGCACGTGGAGCTGCTAGGCCTCCTCCAGCTATGTCTATTAAGGCCTTTGCCAAGGCTAAAGCAGCCAAAACTTCCAAGCCAGTGCCTGCCAAGCCCCCCTCTCACAGGCCCAGCACCAGCTCCCATATGCTTTCTTTGGCACAGGATCTCATCACTTTAATCCGAGGATCCCAGCCTCATCCAGACAGGGCCTCTCTCCCTCCTCCAGAAAAGAGGCCTAGAGCAGAGCCCCCTGAGCCAGTAGCCACAGATGATTCTTCTGATTCAGAACATTCTGATCCTCCTGAGGCTTCTTATTCTCCTTACGAAGATTCCGATGCTGAGGAGTCCATCCCTTCAGCCTCTCCTCCTGAGGAATTTTCCTTTGGGGAAACCTTGCATGTTATGAGGGAACAATTCAGTGGCAGGGCCAGGATTTCTCAGACTCAAGAAAAAGGCTTAGGACCTTCCTACACTTACCACAGCATAGGCCTTTAGCTATTCCTCCAGTTCTATCTGTTGTTGATGATGCATTTAATGATGCTTGCACTTCTCCTGATACTTTGCCTCCGGCTCCTGCTAAACCAGATAGGTACTACAGGGTCCCGGACACTCATCACCACTTATATAAGGCCCCTTTTGCAGATCCAGAGACTATCTCCCAGGGCCCTAAAGCTGTAGCAGCTACTTCTTCTAAAAACCCCCTCCCCTCTGAAAGGGATTCCAGGTCCTTAGAGAGATGGGGTAAAAAAGTTTACACCTCTGCTACTTTGTCAGCTAGAGCTTTGAATTGCCAATTCCATATGATTCAATATCAAGAGTTTATGCTTGACCAGTTGACTAAAAAGCTGTCCTCTGAAGAATCTTTAGATAAAAAGTATGTTCAAGAAATGTTACATAACATTCAGCAGGTTAGTAACCATTCTTTAAAATGTGGCTATGATGCACTGGAGGCTTCCTTTAGATCAGCCATGACGGGCACAGTTATAAGGAGGCATGCATGGTTGAAAGAACAGGCATTACCAGACCATATCAAATCTAAGCTTTTGGATGCACCTATGGACAAGGTCAATTTATTTGGTGCCCCCGCACACCAGGTTCTCAAAAAGATGGAAGAGAAAGCAAAATCTGTGCAAACCGTAAAAGATTTCTTACAAGTTCAACCTCCAAGGTTTAGCAGGAATTGGCCCTCCAAGAATTGGTCCTTTCCGGAGTCCTCTAAGGCACAAAGAGGCAGGAATAGGTGCTCTAGAGGCAGAAACCAAACCAGAGGTGCCTACAGGGGTCGCCAGTGGCAGGGTAACAACCAACGAGGCACGGACACAGCCACCACCACCACTACAACTCAATCACAGTGACTTGGCGGTGACACCGCCTACCAGGGAACAACTAGAAGCACCCTTAGGCGGAAAGCTAGCCTTATTTTCAAGAAACTGGCACTGCATTACAAGAGAAAAATGGATTTTGCAAACTATAGACCAGGGTTACAGGTTCCACTTCCATACTCTACCAGGAAAGAGAGGAATGCCGAACCTACCACCTACTCAAAGGGCAGAAGCTCTAAGACAAATATCTCAATTATTAAGAATGAGAGCTGTGGAAAAGGTACCACCCATGGAGCAAGGGAAGGGATTTTACTCCAGGCTCTTCCTGGTACCAAGAAAAGAAAACAAATGGAGGCCTATTCTAGATCTGTCCGCTCTAAACACATTCCTCATTGTTCCAAAATCCTGACTCTACAGCAGCTTCTTCCCATGCTGGGCAAGGAGTCTTGGCTGGTAACTCTAGATCTCAAGGAGGCATACCTGCACGTCCCCATAAGACCAATTTGCAGAAGATACCTCAGATTTCTTGCAGGATCAGAGCATTATCAATTCTCAGCATTGCCCTTTGGCTTATCTACTGCGCCCAGAGTGTTCACGAAATGCCTGGCATCAGTAATCGCTCATTGCAGACTTCAGGGGATTCAAATCTATCCCTTCCTGGACGACTGCCTGATACAAGTGGACAACAAAAACAAATTAACAGAAGACTTACAAAGAGTCATCTACCTGCTTCAAGCCCTGGGATACACAGTCAATTCAGAAAAGTCAAGGCTGATTCCATCCCAAATAATAACTTTTCTGGGTGCAGAACTGGACACATCCAAACAAATGGCATTTCAAACTGCAAGAAAAGTGTTACAAGCTCTAGGCTTCATGGCATCCTGCATAATCCTGGTCCCTCATGCCAGGCTTCATATGAGAAAGCTACAGTGGTACCTAAAGAATTTGTGGTCTCAGCACAAGCACAGCCTGGAAACCAAAATTCCAATGATTCCATGCCTGAAACAAGAGTTCTCATGGTGGGCACAGGCCTGCCAATCAAACACAGGACTGCCCTTCAGCAAAAGTCATCCAAGACAAACTATCACGACAGATGCCTCAGACCTCGGTTGGGGGGCACACATGATGGACAAGTGCATTCAAGGCCTATGGACTCAAGACCAACTGCATCTGCGCATAAATCTAAAAGAAATGATGGCAGTAAGATTGGCAATCCAGGCATTCAGACCTCTTCTCCACGAAGGCCAGCTGTTAAGGACAGACAGCACCACAGTTATGTGGTACATCAACAAACAGGGAGGCACACACTCATACCCCCTATGCCGGCTGGCATTAGACCTATGGGATGTGGCTCTGGGTTACAACCTTCAGTTACAGGCTATTTATGTTCCAGGGAAGGAAAACATTCTAGCAGACATATTAAGCAGAACTATGACAGATGCCCACGAATGGATGTTGCATCCGGACATCTTCAAAGCCATCACAAGAAAATGGGGATTACCACAAATAGACTTGTTTGCATCCCCATGCAATCACCTGCCAGCAGGAAGGCAGTCTTCCAGGATAGGTATTGTAAGTCTGCTGTAGCTGCTGGCTCGAAAGGAGGCAGAGTCAGTTTTTCTAGCACAAAGTTAAAGTCCCATGCTGGCAATGGAGGTTTCCTGGGAGGTTTTACATTTTTAATTCCCCTCAGAAACTGTCTGAGCAGAGGATGCGAGAAGACAGGAGGATCCTAGCAGCTCCACGTGCAGGAGAAGAAATATCTAGTGGAATGGTCTGATAAATCCTGTGAAATCGCAACAGAAGGCTGGATTTCAGAAGCCATTTGTAATGACTGCAGATGCATTCCTCTCGGACATCTACATTTATGGTAGGTACAAAACTGTACTTTCTCCTTGGTACCTATGTGCCAGTTTTGTTCCATTTGACTGGCGTTTTTGCCCCTAGTTTACTGTGCTAGTTTAGTTTTAGACAGTTTAGCAATTTGATAATTGGTGCTTGCTGTTAAATTGAGTGCAAAGTGCACCGTAACTTTCTGTATGTAGAGTTTGGAGTGCGGTGTTAGCTTAGCTAGTTAGTTCTACAGTAATTCAGTTAGTCAGATATTTACATTAGTTGACGAGGGTTCCTGATAATTCAACCCTTTGAGTTATACAGCATACTATTTGTATAGAGGCCTCGTATGTGCTGCTCTCATAGTGGAGACCTTCCTATCCTCCTTTCTAGGTCAGCTTGCTTTAGATGACCTAAGTTTCTCTTTACCCAGGGGTAGGCCCATTTGAATTGGAGGACCTAGTCCTTCGTGTTTTTTGCTTGTGTCCTTTTGCTGCATCTTCAGTGATATGTCTAAGGAGGCAAAAGATTATAACCCCTCTGAATTTAAGAAATGTGTGAAATGCTTGCAGATGTCCATTAACGATGGCCACCATAACTGTGTATTGCCTTGGAGCCATCCATTTACAAGAAACGTGTTTGTTTTGCCATTCTTTCAGTGCTAGGGTATTACAGGAGCAAAAAAATACACTAATTAAAAGGTCTCCTTAAGCCTTCATTTGAGGAAGACTTGGCCAGTTTGTCTTCCTCTAAATCACATAAATCCAAGAAAGAAAAGGCTAAACCTTCCAAGAGGTATTCCCTGGCGCCATCTGGTGCCTTGGAACTGCCTCCCGAAATGTCAAAACCATACAAGTCTTCTCCCTCCTTGGCTCCACTGATTTCAGAACCGATTGAGGGCATAGCTACTATGGCTGCAGTGTTGGCCCCAGGCAGTTTGGAGCAGACCACTGAGACATTGGAGCCAGTCCTGAGATCCTTTACTGGTCCAACTTTAAGGTCCCCCATCTTAGAGGTCTAGATCTCCGATGTTGTCTTACAGATTCTCCAGGAGCCCATCAGATGATGTGGAGAGAGTAGTTAACTCCTGAAGTAGTCTGCCTTACCCCAAATGCTGTTTGCTCCGATCCAGTCAGTTCCAGAGCCACTTGAGTCAATTTCCCCTTCTGTGGTTCCTCCTCTGAGCCATGCTGGGCTTTTGGAGCTGGAGTGCTTGGTATCACTGGTTGTGGAACTCTCTTCCAGCTCCCCCCGAGGCTGTCTCTGAGCAGAGTTCTGCTCAGACACCTTTGGTGATGTCTGTGGTGTCTAGGAGCTGAAGCTCCCAAGTCTGCCCCGACAGGGATGCCTGGAACCAGACCTTTGGTTCAGAGTCTCCCTCTCGGTGCATCACCTAGTGAGCTCTGACCCTACATCTATCTCTGTGCCGATGGCTCTGGATCAGATTACGTCCTCTGCCTCCTCGGAGCCGGGGAGGTCTGCCTTAGAGAGGAGTGTGCTGTCCTGATCATTAGCTCCAACCAGGGGTACCGACACTCTCCTCCCTTGGGCACAGACCTCTCAGGACCTATTCCCTCTCTAGACAGCAGATTCCTGCAGCCTTGGGAGCCCCGGCTGGTGGCCCCCACTCTTCAGAGACCTTTTCGGAATACTTTTCTGAGGAGTTCTCTGAAGAGGACATGCAAGAAGCATGTAGACTGCCAGGAGAAGTCTGTTCAGACACTCGCCTAGAGGAGTCAGAAGGGTCCCCCAAGTCTTCCTCTTTCCTTTGTGGACATCTTGGAGATCCTTAAGCAGAAGTGCGGCTGGCCTACTGTTACCCCTTCTGATGAGTTAGTGTCTTTGAAGGCTTTTGGGTCTCTACCTTCAGCGTCTTGAGTGTCTCCACCTTTTAAGTTTTAGAGCTTGTTAGTCAAGGTGTGGTAGACTCCTGATGCTGTGGAGCCAGTCCCCATGAGACCAAATACATTTGTCGGCCTCCAAGGAAAAGGGATTTTTATCCAAGGGTGTTCCCGTAGATGCTATGGAGGTAGCGGCAGCCATCAAGGAGTTAGCCAGAGACTTCATTTGTCCTGCTGCCCTAACAAGGAGTCTCTAACGATGGACAGGTATGGGAAGCATATCTTTTAGTCAGCGGCATTCACTCTGATTGCTGAACTACCCAACACATTTTACAGGGCTTCAGAGATCTCCTTAAGGAGTTAAGAGACTACAAGATACATCTGCTGAAGGAGTCCCTGATAAGGTGTCTGCTCAGTTGTCCACCTTAAATTCCATTAACTCGTCCATGAGGCTGATTTCTTATGCAGCCGAAGGAGCGAGCAAAGCAGTGGGTTCAGGAGTTTCCCTTAGGAGGCACTCCTGGATGCGCTTGGGTAATTTTCTGGATCCGTTCAGGTCCACCTTTACCAACGCCCCTTTTGACAGTTCTTCCTTGTTTGGACCCAAGGTAAAACACTCACCAGGTGTGAGCAAGAAGGGGTAACTCTCTGCTGTGGGAGTACGTTTTACCATCCCCTCTAGACCATATCCCAAGTGTCAGAGGTGGTAAAACGTGGTTCAAGAAGTCAGAGTATTTTCCAGGATGCTTAGGGTGATTCCTCCTTCAGAGGCAGAGGAGTAGCAGCAGCAAATGGTAGACGTTGCCCTAGAGGCAGGTGCGGACTGCAAAACCAGGGAGGCCACGATTCGTTGAGGCCAGCCCGGCCCTATCAGTGCTCCTGATGTGGGGCCCGACTGTGCTTCTCTGGAGCAGTTTGGGGGTTGCATTTCTTTGTATCCAGAAGCCTGGCTAAATATCACCAGAGACAAATAGGTACAAAGAATTATCACCAGAGGTTACTCATTACCCTTTTCTCTTCCACCTCATGTTCCCAAGAGGATCCTGGCTGTTTCACCCAATCACAGGTATCAAGCAATTGTAGAAGTGAACAAGTTGCTCTCATGCAGTCATCCAAACCTTCCCTGCAGACCACGTAGAGTTCGGAACTTGCCCTAGATTCTTTGGTGCCAAAAAGTACAGGGGACTGGAGGCCCATCTTGGACCTCAGCAAACTAAATGAAACCGTAAAGGGCAAGTTCCGGATGGTGACACTGCAGTCTATACTCCCTCTATTAGGGAAAGACACTTGGATGTGCTCAATAGACCTCCAAGACGCATACTATCGTTTAGAAATAGACAGAGCATCGAGGAGCCATTTACGCTTCTGGCTGGGAGCCAGTCACTATCAGTTTCATGCTCTGCCCTTTAGTTTCACCACAGCCCCCAGGGTGTTCAAATGTATGGCAGTAGTGACAGCTCACCAGAGACGTCTAGGATTCAAAGTGTTTCTGTATCTGGATGACTGGCTCCTGACTGCCTCCACCAGGCATCTACTTCAAACCAGAGACGTCGCTATCCAACTTTGTGCTCAGTTGGGGATTACTATAAATTGGAAAAAGTATGCCTTATTTCCCTCAATTTGCACCTTTTTTATAGGCGCAGAAATACTGCCATGTTGGCTAGTCTTCCAGCAGAAAGCGCACAGAATCTTATACAAGTTCTCAGTCTTCTCCCCCTCCGGCAAGTCAAGGCAAAGACTGTGCTGAATCTTCTAGGGACCATGGCTTCCACCATATTACTAGTGCCTCTGGCCAGACTACACATGCTGATTATTCAATGGCTTTTGTCGTCCCAGTGGTCCTTCCAACAACTGCCTCTATACCACCACATCCTGTTAAGAGTCTTGTGAAAAGTACCTCTGGTGGAGCCAACCCAACCAGCTAACAGGCACTCCATTCCTCCGTCACCAGCCCGTTGCTACTGTGACCTCTGCCTCACAGGGTGGGGGGGGGGCATTATCTAGGCAGGACTGTCCAAGGCACATGGCAAGATCAAGAGGCACACCTGCATATCAGTGTCTTGGAGATGAGGGCAGTGCTACTGGCATTGCAAGCACTCCACAACCTTCCTCTTGGGATGATGGCAAATACAATCAGACATGTCAGTAGTATGGTATCTCAAGGCGGAACCAGATCGTACCCACTCTATCGTGAGGCTGTTTGTATTTGTAAATGGGCAATATCTTCCCAGTGCTTTCTAGTGGTAACGCACATCCTAGGGGCAACCAACGTGATAACTGACAAACTCAGCCAGGCAATCTTGATGCCTCACGAGTGGGCTCTGAAGCAGGAAATAGTGCAACAGATTTTCTAGAAATGGGGACAGCCTTGCTGCTATCTTTTCGCCAGCCTGATCAACTCCAAATGCAGCAGCTGTTTTTCCCTTTTGACCCCCTCCGGGGGAGTCGCTGAGAGACTCACTTGTTCACAATTGACCTCTAGGTCTCCTTTATGCTTTTCCGCCCTTTCCTCTCATAGCCAAGATTCAGAAAGCAAAACTGTTGGGAAGAAAATTGATCCTAATCTCTCCTTACTGGCCTAGTCCGGTTTGGTTCCCCTTTCTTGGGCATCGCCTACTAGACAACCCATAGACTCTGGACCCAGTGCCAGAGCTATTGACGCACATGTCACGCTCTCTTCATCCCAACCTCCACACACTCAATTTGACAACTTGCCTGCTCCAGTTCCATCCCTAGTCAGGCTTCATGATTTCTCACCCTCTGTGACTCGCATTCTTACATCTTCTCTCAAACCCCCCCACTAGAAAGCTATACACCAGCAAATAGAGAATGTTTTCTATCTGAGCTGAGGAAAGGAGTGTTTACAGTTATACTGAAACTATTCCAGTGGTACTGGAATTAGTCTGAACATTTTCACCAGGGCTCTGCTGCTGCCACGTTTAGGGTTCAATTGCCAGCAATATCAAATTTTCATTTGGGTTAACAGTCCAGACTGTCACAGGTTATGCAAGACTTTCTTTAAAGGTGCTGCTTTGAGACCTTTTCAGGAACTGGTAGCTTCGTGGGATCTAAACTTCGTTCTATCTAAATTAACGTCTCCACCCTTTGAGCCAGCTCATTCATGTTCATTGAAATTAGTCTTGGAAGACTGTTTCTGATCGCAATCACATCTGCTAGACGAGTTTGAGCTACAAGCACTGTCAAGCCCCCTTATTTGATTTTCCACAAAGGTAGAGTATCCCTTCATACTAATCCCTCAGTCCACAAGGTGTGCTCTCATAGCAATTTGAACCAAGCTATAGAGCTTCCAGTGTTCTTCCCTAAACATTCCAACACAGCGGAGTACAAGATTCCATCAGTTGGAAGTTCAGACAATTACGGTTCTATCTACACTGGTCCAAGGAATTCAGGAAGTTGTAACAATTATTGTTTTCCTTCTCAGACTCCAGATTAGGTCTCCCAGTTTCTAAAGTGACCCTTTCGAATTGGATCTCCAGTTGTATATCCTACATTTATTCTTCCGATGGTAAGCCTTTACCATTCAAAACAGACTCATTCTACGAGAGCTGTTACTTCTGCAGCCTTTCAAGCCAGGGTTCCAATTGTTTGTGCAGCAGCATGGGCTACCCTTCACACCATTACTCATTGCAAATTGGATTCTACCTCTAGGGGTAGAGCCTCCTTTGGTTCCACGGTACTCGGGAGTATTTTTCCATGAGCCACCCAAGAATGAGGTGCTAGGGACTGTCCCATGTGTAACAATGAAGACTAGATGCGAGATAGGACTACAGAACTTAGAGGTTATGTACTTGCCATAACGTTCCATGTTTGTAGTCCATCTCGCCCTTCATTCTTATGAACCTACCCTCCTACCCCTTCCTGGTAGGATCTGGAGACAAATTTTTTTTAAGTGGAGACCTTTTATTCTTTCTAGTTTGTTGTCTCTAGTTAGCAGCAAACAGTATCTGGGGATTATACTGGTGCACCATGGAATACCTACCTAGCCACGAGCCAACTAGAAGACTGAGCTTGCTAAAAGGCAGAGTCTAAGCAGAGGATTGGCTCTGAACCCATGTGTAACAATGAAGGGCGAGGTGGACTAAAACATGGAACGCTATGGTGAGTACAAAACTTTCTTCCATGCTGAAGGGTTTCCCTCAGGACTAACCTGTCCTTTATGCCTAAGGTGGTGTCCATTGTGGCCCATCCATTTGCCACCTTTCTTCCCTTCCCCCTCAGAATAAAGGGGAAAGGATCCTGCACTCTTTGGATGTGCACAGACAGTTAAGGTTCTGCCTTGATATGAATAAGCCTTTCAGAAAATCTGACCAGCGGCTAGTCAGCTTTGCTACAGGGGCAGAGGAAAAGGCAGTTTTTAAACTAACCATTTCAAAATGGATAGCACACAATCTATTTCTGCTACAAGCACCATGGAAAACCAACCCTTCGGGGTCGGAACACATTCCACTGGGGCTACTTCTACCTCTACAGCATTTCTCAGGGGGGGTCCCTTCCAGGTACATTCTGGATGCTGCAACATGGAGTTCTGTACACACCTTCAAGCATTACCACTTGCCTCTCTTTTCCAAATCTAGGGCAAGATTTGCTACAGCAGTCTTGCAGGGCCTACTAGCCAGCCCTAACACTTCCTGACTGCCACCACCCTTCCTCAGCTTTTGGAATCAACCCAAGTGTGATGAATGCAACAGTGAAACATGAACATAGTGCAGTTTTGTACACTTACCATAAATGTAGATGTTAGAGTGTATTCACTGTTGCAGTCCTGGTTTCCCTCCCTCCAGACCCTTGTTTTTCTCTGTCTTTCTATCTCTCCTCTCTATGGGTATTGCTAATGGTATTGGTATTTACTTTTACTGGTGGTTTCCACACCATATACTACCTCCCTATTTGGGGTCTCCTGACATTTGGGGCAAGAAAAACTGATGTAATGGCATCTGCTGCCTGTTTTTATGCCCCTGACGTCATGGAAGAAGCGATGGCATCTGACACAAATACTAAGACTCTGGTATTCGTGCCGACTGAGGGCTGCCTGCAGGCAGATAACCAAAGTGTGATGACTGCAACAGAGAATACACTCCAACATCTACATTTATGATAAGTGTACACAACTGTACTTCAGGCTTACAGAAGTGGATTTTAAAAAAATTAAACTATTGCCTCCATATTGAAGTAATGCTGAATGTGTGACCAGGATTAAATGACAAAGCACGCTCCTGTTTGCTGGTTTTTCCATTTTTGACACTCCCATGTACTTGGCTTGGAGAAGTTAGCTGATCAGTGTATTAACAATTGTAGTCCGTACATTTGTATCGAGATTTGTAGAGATTCGTAGTCAAATGTTATGTACAGGGGCTCACATTGCACAGTTAATTTGACATTTTCCAGTATTTGTGTGAGGTGATTAACCTGTCATTTCTACTAATGTTAGTTGTGGAATTGAGGTTAATATTTTGTGGGTGTTGTCTGCTGTTCATGTTCCAAGTGTTTTTTTAAAGCAGTAGATTCAATGTCTGGTATACTAAGTAGAGCTTTTTGTTTGGAAGGTGGTAAAATACTGAAGTGCAGTGAAACTGTCAAAAGTGCTCACAGTATGGACTGTGAAGGCTGAAGGTTGTATATAAAGAAATATGTTGACACAAAAGGAAGTATTCTGGAAGTATTACAGAGCATTATCCCCTTGATGTGGAAAAGGAGACCTTTGTCACTAGTGGGAAATGAGTGTTTTGAAGTACTGGTTACGGTTGTCCTGTAACTAAGCTGTCAGACAAGTCCAAGCAGTTAAAGCTGCTCATTCCTACCAGAGGTTTTGACTGAGTTCCAAGAAAGCCTAGAATAGGAATGGAAAGGTGAGGACCAAAATTTATTTTCTCAGACATTAAAGGGCTCCAATACTGGCAGTTTATGGATTTTTCTCTTAGCAGTAAGGGCAGTTTTGGACACGGTTTACTGAAGGCAAGGGTGTTTTTAGACTGTTGCTGAAGGCAAGGAATGTATGAGTAACTGGATGCTTCTTAAAATTACTGATGAAATATGAAAGGCAGGTATTTACAAGTTACTTGAGTTTTGTAGGAACTGTGGGTGTCCTATTCTCTTGTTGCGTATTTAATGTGGGATTCTCCACCTCAGGTGACCCGAACGTTTGCTCCTATACAAAAGCTTAAGCCTGGTTGCTGTAGGTGCATGGGGTGTCATGTGTAGGGCCATAAACCAGGGATCTTAAATGTGACGTCTGCACCCACAGACCTCAGAACTGTTCATCTGCAGTCGAACGTCAGATCGACCGCATCGCTCCTCTATCAAGACTTCGAAAGCCAAGTACCCCATTGGGGATTCTGTTTGCAATTGCTTGAGCTTGGTTTGTTGCCCCCCCCCCCCAGCCAGTGTTTAAGAAGGGTAAATGCTGTTGCATCAGATTCTGCATAAAGACTTGCATGACCATTGTTTTTTGCCTAGGCCAAGATCATGACCATACATTTGTCCAATCTGCTAATACTTCATCCCAAAGATGGTCAGAAGCTGTCTGGCTGCCCTTAATCTTGGAAAACCAGAAGCTAAAGAAATTAATGCTTAGGATGGAACCAGTCTGCCACCCAGGCAGAGCCTCCACACCAGGTTGTCAGTGCCTACTCTTTCTGCACTTGTGCCATTGGATGCCTCACCAGCTTCAGATTTAGGGGTTGAGGGATGTTAGAGCCTTGTACTTAGACTCCCCTTGAGAAAGCCACTTCTGAATAAAAACCAGCACGTGCACTGAGGTAGCGGTCAATTTTTACCAGTGTCAAGGGGGAACCAGGCCTTGCTGGATGTCCAACTTGGGTACCAGAACCTGAAGCCCCAGCTCCAACAAAGGCCCCTGAAAGTAGGTCTTCTCCCAAAACTGTTCCTTTGAAAAGGAAACGGAAAAGCAAACATCTAGCTCCCTCTGCTGAGGGATTACTTGACTGGCAAACCTTGATGTAGGCCTTCATGGCCCTTTGGCCTCTTCACCGTCCACCATCCCTAGGCCTGCCTCAGCTACTTAAGTCCATCTTCCCACTTATGTAGGAGAAGGTTTACTCATCTGATCCGTCGCTCATCAAAGATTGCCTAGTCATTGGAATAATGTTTCCTTTATGAATCCTTAGAAGGGTCTTCTCCCCAGAGGACATCTGTGGAGAGACTATCACCAAAACGAAAGAATATTTCAAATGGATACTTCCCAAATGACAAACTCTGTTTTGAATTTCTACAAGAAGAATCTCCCTGTCAGTCTGCCATCCCACCAATCATACCCACTTATCTTTATGCATTTTCTTCAGTAACAAAAAATCCTGATTCACAGCCACCTACCCCAGAGGCCTGACTGTTTTTACAAGGTGCCTGAGGAACAAATTCCTGGTGAACCCCCCCACCCTTTGCAGACCCGACAGTGATTGCAGTTTCGCCTGACAAGCATTTAAGATTAATACTCTTCATCCCTTTTACCTACTGACAAGGACAATAAGAATATGGACAGGATAAAAAAAAGAAGGGTTTATACCTCCTCCACCCTAGCCTTCAGAGCTATTCACTACCAAGTTAGTATGATACAATATGCCTTCGACTTGGTATCGCAAGCCTCTACTCATGTCATTGCCTGACTCCCCTAACAAGATAGAGGTAGCATCAAAACTGTCCCTGGCTTCTCAAGTGGCTAGACATTCAATTAGATGCAGTTAAGATGCTGCAGAGGCCTTTGCAAGGTCTTTGGTTTCCACATCAGGGCTATGCAGATATTCTTGGCTTCACCTTCAACCCCTGCCGGAGGACTTGGTCCAAATTTCTTGATGCCCCTCTTGACCACAACCTCCTGTTTGGGGAACAGTTTGCGGAACTCTCTAAAGAACCTTCAAGAGCAAAGAATGAGCTTCAAGATATTAAATGCCTTGTGGTGTCACCCATTCCTAAATATTACAGGAATTACCCAGCCAAGACTGTCAGGAGGGCCCCCTTTGCTACTCTTCCTTTTCCAGACATGGGAAAAGAGCCAGGAGACTGACAACTTCCAGACCACCTTCCTATCAGCCTACCCAAAGACAGCCCTTTCATGACAAATGGCTCCATCACGACTCACTTGCCTACTTCCCAGTCAGCCCAGCTCTCCCACTGCCTACCTCTTTGGAGAACTTTCACCACAGATCACTGCGTTCTGGCAATAGTAGAGGTGGGATATTTCTTTTCTTGGCAAGAAAGACTCCTGCAAGGGGCAATCCATTCCCACCCAATAATCAACTATACATTATTCAACAGATCCTACAGGATCTTCTAAACCATGGAGCTGTAGAAACCTGTCCCTCCAGGTCAAGAAAGGAAGGTTTTTACCAAAGGTTATTTCTAGTGCCAAAAACGGCCCTTGGAGGCAAATTCTGGATCTGTTCTTACTAAACCTCTTTCTAGGAGTTCATCTTTCAGAATGTTATCCCTCCAGACCCCTCTTGCACTATTGCCAGCTCTGGCATTCGTGGCCATGCTAGATCAAGGAGGCCTACCTCCACATCCCCATAAAAAAACTCACAGAAAGTACTTCAGTTTTACTGGACCCTGTTCTCACTTTCACTTTACAGCCTTGCCCTTTGGTTTGTTTATTGCACCCAGGGTATTCACAAAATGCTTGGCCCCAACAATAGCCTATTGTAGAACCAAAGGCGTTCAAAATTACCCCTACCTAGACTACATGCTCATTCTTGCAGAAAGAGGACACTCTAAAAAAAAAAAAAAAACTCTGCAATTAATGTCCTTGCTACAAGGCTTTGGGATCACCCTCAATCTCCCCAAGTCATCCCTAACTCCACAGCAGGACAAAATCTTTCTGGGATGCAGGATCAGAAGAGATTTGATACAGGCATTCCTACCTCTTGCAAAGTTCTCTCCCTTACTGCCCACTTCCAGCACCTGGTCCAGGTACAGCCATCAGCAAGACAGTTCCTGTGGGTTGTAGGCCTTTTGGCAGCCACCTTTCCTATGCTGCCTTTATCCAGGATGCTAATGAGAACTGTAGTGGTATTTGAATGTGTTGTCCCAACACAACCACCCTCTAGAATTTCAGATTCCATTCTTGTCCTGACTCCAAGCAGAATCAAGGTGGTGGATGCAAGAAATTTAAATGAACCTGGACCTTCCACTCCACCCCCCCACACCAACTTAATACATACACACAAGACCTGGGCTGGGGGGCTACCATGAAGGGTCTCAATGTGTAGGAGTACTGTCACCCTACTTTCTGGAAAAAAATAGTGAGAGATGACAGCAGTCCTTTTGGCCTTGAAAGCCTTTCTCCCAGTCCTGCAACCAGGTCCCCTTCAAATCTTCACAGACCGTACCACAGTAATGTGGTACCTCAACAAATCTTCACAGACCGTACCACAGTAATGTGGTACCTCAACAAACCGGGACCAAGTCCTATCTCCTATGCGGGATAGCAGTACAGATTTGGGACTTGGCCTCCAGAAACAACTTATCCTGCAGGCAACCTACATCCTATGCCAAGGCGACCAACAAAATGTTCTCTGATCATTCTCTACATCATGAGTGGATGTTGAATAGGGAAAGTTTTCTAGATATTGTCCAGCAGTGGAGCACACCTTGTAGATACCCCCCCCCACCCCTGAACAAACTGAGAATTCTGTACCAAGGACCACACCCCACCATCCTGGAGGGTGGATGCCTTCAACATTTCATGAAACTGACTTTCTGTATGCATTTTCTCCTTCCCTCATTCCAAAAGTCGTCCTGAAGATCAAGGACAAAAAAATATTGCTTGAGACTCCCTACTGGCCAAGGCAGCATTGGTTCCCCTTACTAGATCGCCAAGGGCCATTGCCACAAGTTACCCCACAAGATGGGCCTACTCACACAGCACAAGCGAACACTCATTCATCCTCTCCTACAGATGATGTTCATAGTGTTACCCTGCTGCAGTCATCACACTTGTTATCCTGCTGTCAGGCAGTCCCGCAGTCTGCCCGAATTACAAAGTCTTGGTCCGGCGTCTGTTGCTGTCGCTTCTTCCCTGACATTAGTGCGCCAGGGGTATACAAGAGGCATCAGACACCATTTTCTTCAGTCTTGCCACACGGTGCCTGAAGCAGAAGCAGTTTGCAAGTGCCGGTCGGCAGACGCCTGAGATTTTCAATTTGAATTTGTCCGAAGTCTTCAATAAAGCTAAGTACCCCATTGGGGAACATTTTCTTGCCTCAGTCCGATGTCAGAAAAAGTTAACCAATCCATTTTGTGTGGGAAGCAAATACCTCATAAGGACTTTCATTCCTATTGTATTCCTTGCCTAGGCCCAGACCACAACATCACCGGTTGTCTGTTTTGCGCTTGGTTTAATAAACGAACTATCAAACCCTGTTTTGCCTTCGCACTGCATTACTTTGGTAAGAAATTTTAATTATGCCGTCGGAGCAGCCGACTGCCATTCATAAAAAACGCAAGGATAAGGACAAGCAGCCTAGGAATAAACCAGACACGGATGCCTCAGCTTGGCCTGTCGCCTTGTCTCCGGTTTTCAGTAAGGAGCCTACACAGCCCCTGACTACCGCAGAGCTGGAACCCCAGACAGCTGCGGAATCTACTAGGCCGACGCAGCCATCTACCGACACCGGAGCAGAACTAGACACCGGTGCAACAGAAACACTTTCGGTTTCAGAAGGTGTCTTCAGACTACTCTCACCTTTAAATCTTATGCTAAACTTAAAACTCCTTTAAAACCAAAGAAAATTGTACATCAGTCTACAGTTCAAGGCCCCATGCCTAAGAAGCAGATGCTTAAGATGGCTGAAGATTTGATTACCCTCATCAGGGTTTCCCATCCCCCTCCTGATAAAAGACCAAGACAAGAGGAGGATTATGCATCCTCTGACCAGGTTTCTCCTCATTCTTCTGAGGAACAGGATTACACTTTTCTACCTTATGAAGATTCTGATGCTGAAGACTCTATTCCCTCAGCATCTCCCCCTGAAGACTACTCCTTTGGGGAAACTTTACATAACATGAGGGAACATTTCCACTGGGAAGGCCAGGATTACTCAGATTCTAAGAAAAGGCTCAGAGTTCCTTTTACTACCCCAGCACAGACCACTTGCTATCCCTCCTGTTCTAGATATTGTGGATGATATTTACTTGGAGTCTAGTTTAAATCCAGACTCTCTTCCTCCTGCTCCAGCCAAACCAGACCGATACTAGAGTACCTGACTCACAAATTCCTTTATAAAAGCCCTGTAGCTGACCCAGAAACAATTTCCCAGGGTCCTAAGGAAGCAAAAGCTTCTATGGCTAAAAATCCTGTGCCCTCTGAAAGGGATTCCAGAGCCCTAGATGGTGAAAGAAAATATACACCTCAGCTATTCAGGCTAAGAGCATTAAATTGCCAGTTTCACATGTTGAAATATCAAAAATTCCTAATGTCTCAGTTAAAACAAAAAATGAGCACACATTCAGAACTGCCTGAATTCAAGGAAATGCAGGATCTGTTACATGCAGCTGAACAGGTGGGCAAACATACTTTACAATGCGGATTTGATTCATTGGAAGCTTCTTGTAGAGCAGCTGTTACTGGCTCTGCCATACGTAGACATGCTTGGTTAAAAGAACAAACCCTCCCTGACCATGTTAATGCAAAATTATTGGATGCACCTTTTACAGCAGGATGTTTTATTTGGTTTCAAAGCAGAAGAGGTTTTAAAGAAAATGGAGGATAAAGCAAAGTCTATGCAAACGGTAAAGGACTTTTTGCAGGTACAACCCCCTTGTTTCAGCAGAAATTGGGCAACACAAAACTAGTTCTTTCCAGCTTCAGACAGATCACAGAGGGGCAAATAGACACCCAAGGGGCAGAGGTCAGTCACAGGGCCCTTACAACCCTCTCCAATGGGGTTCTGCTACCCAGAAAGGAGGAGAAGACGGGCCCCAAGCTAGCAGAAGACAAACACAATGACTCCATCCTCAAACTACCAAGCAAAACTCTCCTGGCAACTCCTTTGGGAGGAAAACAAACTGGCACATCCTCACAAAAGACAAATGGGTTCTAGACATGGTCTCTCAAGGATACCGATTCCATTTTCATACCTTAGCAAAGATCAAAGGAATGCCAAACCTGCCACCAAATCAATGGACAGAGGCACAAAAACAAATTACAGCTCTCATGAACATGAGAGCCGTTCAACCGGTACCTACACATGAGCAAGGACAAGGATTTTACTCAAGGCTCTTCCTAGTCCCAAGAAAGGACAAAGCATGGAGACCCATTCTGGATCTTTCAATTCTGAACGCCTATCTGCAAGTACCAAAATTCAAAATGCTAACATTACAGCTTCTTCCCATGCTGGGCAA
>NC_056733.1:890950273-891040273 GCF_019279795.1 Protopterus annectens | reverse complement strand
AATGCTGCAACATGGAACAGAAGGCCATCTATGGTTAAGATTTTAGACAACTGTTTAGTGGTTTAGTTACAAAAGACAATACATATTAAGTGTTTGTGGCTTAAGAGTGAATGAGTAATGTCTGAAATTAGAGGAAGTTTTATAGGAGGTAATGAAAAGGCAGTGATAGAGAAATTGTATTATGTTGAATGAAGCAAGTAAGAGAAGGCAAATGTTAATGGTAGGACTGTAAGCAAATAAAGTATAAACCTCCTAATGGAGGTGGGAAAGCTGTGATAAGAAATTCAAAGTTTAACTTTTTTGAAGCAGTTTATGCATAGTGATCCTGCAGAATGTAGGGTAGGGTGTTGAGATGCATTTTGAAAGAAGCCATCTCTGTTGCTAGAGGAATGTTAAGTTCCCACGCATAGAGGAAGCCTAGATTGTGTGAAATGTGGAATATGTGAAATTGTTCAGTCTCGCCGTTTGTTCTTGCACACGGGTTTGGAGCCGTTCCTCTGCTCAGTCAGCCGCATCACCAGCTCCACATCTTCGAGAAAGCTTGAGGCACAGTAATATCCCATGACCCTCGGGTGCTAACCCTCAGATCTAGTTTGCCGCTAGCAGCAGATCGCATAGAGAGGCTCGGGCCAGTAGAATTTTTACTATGTTTCTTGTTATATACTTTACGACACACTTTGCGTGTGCGTTTTAGGTTATGTTAATGTTTTATACGGCAGTACTTTAACTGCATAGCATGCACTTGTCAGTTACAGCTTTAAGGTTTCCATGGAGACTTACAAATTGTGAAATGCTTGTTTCTATGATTGGTTTATGTAACTGATTGTAATATTTAAGCATTGCTACTATGTCACCCTGCTGTTTTCTTCTGAAGAAGGCGGGTTATTTAACTTGCCGAAAGCGCTAACTTTTATTTGGAGCATTAAATTTGTGTTTTTAACAGCTTTCTCTTATTGCGTTTTGTCCACTTTTCAACAGTTCATTGTTTGCTGTGTTTTCTATTGTTTGTGGTTTGTTATATACTTCTAATTTTACGTTTTATACTCTTTCTTTATAGTGTTTGATAAGTTTATTATATAGTTTAAGACTAGTTTAGTTAGTTTGTTACTTTAAAATTCTTAGTAAAGGCCTTAGGCCGTTTTTCTGTAAGAATTTACAGTACTTAACTTTTTTTTTTAATAGTTTTTTGCCTTTAACTTTTTCTATTTTTCATATACATCATAGTGTGCTGTGTGTGTGTTACAGTTTAGATATATATATTACATTTAAATTGTATTATAGGGATTTTTTTTAGACTGGTGTACTTTTTCTTGGATTTTTCCCTTTCTGTTAAAGATGTCAGAAGAGACCAAAAGTGGTTTTAAAAGGTGTCAGTGCGGACAGAAGATGTCCATTACTGACAATCACTCATTCTGCGTCTACTGTCTTGGTCCTCTCCACTTGCAGGAAGACTGTTCCATCTGTCATTTCTTTAGTGGGAAGGTCATGCTGGAAAGACACAGGAAGTTGGTTGACAGAGGGTTGCTTAAACCCAAGTTTCAGGAGGCCCTGGAAAAGGCTGAACAGGTTTCAAAGTTTTCGAAGGGGTCGAAGTCTTCGAGTGTCTGAGCCCAAGTCATAGGCTCCGAGCACCTCTTTACAGATTCGGACACTGGTTCCTATGACTTCGGTGCCGGGTGTCGAGACTTGCACGAGGCTCAGGTCTTGGAGCCGGTATCAGTTACCACAGTCTGCTATCCTTCGCTTGGTGACTGCTTCGATCCCTTCGACCCATTCTTCGAGGCCACTTTCCGACTCCGATGTGGACTGAGTGGTACAGAAGCTTATGGAGAACTCTGTTTTGTCCAAATCGAGGTTTCGTCCCAGCTGGTTTCGAAACTCTAAACTTTTCCAGTTCTCTCAACACTTCCTTCTCAGAGACCCGTCGAGTCATCTGTGTTAGGAGTCGAAGAACCGATGATTTTAGAGCCCTCTGTGCCGAAGCCTCCAGTAGTGCCATCGGCTCTGTTGACCTAGACTCCTTCTGAACCAGGCGGATGGTCTCGGAGCCGAAGATCTTTCCTGGGTTCCGGGGGGTATAGTTGAACCAAGATATTGGTTCCGACTCTTCCCCTCGGTGCCTTGGCTCAGATCAGTTCGGATCCGTCCTCTGTCTGCGCCAGTGGTTACGATTCTGGAGAAACTACCTCCTTCGGGTCGGATCTTCCAGTCGGGGCAACAGTGCCTTTGACATCATGAGGAAGGTCTTGTCTGATCAGACACATACTTCATCGGTATCTTCATCTCCTTCCCTTTAAGGTCTGCGTTCTGCTTCTGTGCCTTCGGTACCTACGAAGCGTCGAGACCCAATGCCTTGGCGACTCTGGTTCCTCAGATGCATCCCCAGAAGCTCCCGCTGAGAATGTTCCGAGGAAACGACTGTGCAAGAGGAGGCGCATAGATTCCCCTCGGGGAATCTCTCACATCTGATACAAATTTAGATTAAACAGAAGGGTCCCCACGGTCCACCTCTGAGGATGTCTCGTTTGCAGACACTTTGGAAATCCTGAAGCAGAGGGGACTGGCAAACCCTTACCCCTTCTGTGGATGATTCTGTCTTACTGAAGGCATTTGGGACTCAACCTTCTACCTCCTGGGTGACTCCACCCTTTGAAGATCTCATGGATCTAATAGCTCTGAGGGCTTGGGGAACACCTGATGCAATGAAACCAGTCCCCCGTAAACCAAACAAATACATGACTGCTCAATCCTATCTTACAAAAGGAGTTCCCGTAGATACTATGGTGGTGGTGGCGGCCACTAAAAGATGTCTGAATCATCTTCCTCTGTCCATCCTCCTAATAAGGATTCTAGGACAATGGACAGATATGGGAAGCGCATATTTAGTTCGGTGACTTTTTCAATCCGATCGCTCAACTACCTTACGCATTTCATACGTTTACAGAGAGATCTCATTAAGGAACTGGGAGATGCTCTCTAGGGAGAGACAGATGCTGCTGTTGCCGAGAAAGTGACAGCGCAACTTAATACCCTAAATTCCATAGTCAACTCGTCCATGAGGCTGATTTCATACGCAGCCCAAAGGTCGAGTAGAGCGGCAGCTTCAGCGATCGCCCTGAGAAGACTATCCTGGTTGCGCTTATGCTCCTTTGCGGAAGCCTTTAAGTTTTCCTTTGCCAACGCCCCCTTCGATGGTGCCTCCTTGTTTGGGCCCAAAGTAAAGGAGACTCTCACTAGGTGTGAACAAGAAGGGAAGACCCTGTCTGCCGTCGGGGTCCATTTTTCCGTTCATTCTAGACCCTACCCTATAGGGCAGCGAGGAGGAAAAATGTGGTTCCGAAAGACTCTGATCTTTTCAGCACACCCAAAGTGACTCCCCCTCCAGAGGCAGAGGAGCGGGAAGAAATGGAAGACTCTGCCCAGCCGGCAGAGGGGGTCTGCAAAATCAGGGTGACAGAGACCTTCTCTTGAAAGCCCTTCCAGCACTCCTGAGTGCAGGCCTGGCTGTCCTACTCTGGAGGCAGTCGGGGGTCACTTGGCTTTATACCCAGAGGCCTGGCTAAATCTTTCATCAGATTACTCGGTAAAAAGTAGTTACCAGAGGCTACAACATCCCCTTCATAAAAATGCCACCCAACTTCAAAAAACTCCCGGACGTTCCACCCAGTCTGCGAGACCAAGCAACCATAGAGATAGGAAGGTTGCTCGATGACAGAGTCATCCAACCAGTCCTAGCGGACCAAATAGGATCCGGAACTTACTGAAGGTTCTTTTTAGTTCCAAAGAAAACAGGGGACTGGAGGCCGATTTTAGACCTCAGCAAGTTAAATACCTTTGTGAAAACGGAAAAGTTCCGGATGGTCACGCTTCAGTCAATCCTCCCTTTTCTGCAGAAGGGCAACTGGATGTGCTCTATAGATCTCAGACGCATACTACCATATGAAGATGGCCAGGGTTAAGATATCATTTGCGCTTCTGGCTGGGAGCCAGTCATTTCCAGTTTCGCTCTCTGCCCTTTGGTCTCACCTCAGCCCCCAGGGTGTTCACCAAATGCATGGCAGTAGTAGCGTCTCACTTGATACGAAATGGATTCCGGGTGTTTTCTTATCTAGACGACTGGCTCCTATCCGCCACCACCAAGTATAGTCTTCTACAAGCCAGGGACTACACCATCAGTCTTTGCTCTTCACTAGGCATAACGGTGAATTTTGGAAAATCTGTCTTATCGCTGTCGCAGCGTATCTTATTTATAGGAGCACAGCTAGACACTTCCCTGGATAAAGTTACTCTCCCCCCACCAAGAGTATCAGACCTCAGGCATCAAATTTCGCTCCTTCACAGCAAGAAAGTCCCTGCACGACAAATATTAAGAGTGCTAGGCTTGATGGCAGCCTCCCTTGTAGTTCCTTTAGGCAGGATGCACATGAGGATTCTTCAATGGATGCTATTCGCCCAGTGGTCGTATCTACAACTTCCACTGTCTCACGAAATCTTGATCACGAATTCTTGCAAGAAGGATCTCTTGTGGTGGGTACACAGTCAAGAGCCAACACTAGGACGACAGTTTGTCTTACCCAGTCCGGTAGCAACTCTAACCATGGAAGCTTCCCTGATAGGGTGGGGGGGATTCTTTCAGGGACAAACGGTCCAAGGTCAGTGGTCCAACCTGGAGTACAATCTGCACATCAATGTTCTAGAGCTGAGGGCAGTGTTTCTAGTGTTGCAACACTTTCACAAGTCCTTACCTCTGAGAACAGTGACAGTTCAGACAGACATGTCAGTGGTCTGGTACATAAACAAGCAAGGGAGAACCAGCTCTTACCAGTTATGCAGAGAGGCCCTCAAAATTTGGCAATGGGCAAAGTCCACTGGACGCTTTCTGATAGCAACGCACATCCTGGGGACTTCCAACGTAATCGTGGACAGGTTGAGCAGAGCCATCCTGTTCCCTCAAGTGGTCCCTCAAACCTCAAGTGGCGGAAGAGATCTTCCGCAGATGGGGGCCAGCCTTGCTGTGACCTGTTTGCATCCCCATTGAATGCCAAATGCAGAAGCTACTTTGCCCTCTTACCCCCTCCAGGGGGTGTCCCCAGGGATGCACTGGTATATGATTGGCCCCCGGGTCTCCTTTACGCTTTTCCTTCTGTTCCACTAATTCCAAGATTTTTGCAGAAAGCCAAACGTCTGGACAGGACCATAATACCGATAGCCCCATTCTGGCCTTGACAAATCTGGTTTCCCTTCCTTCAATCTCAAGTGGAGGAACCATGGATACTGGACCCAGAGCCAGAGCTGTTGACAAATTCGTCAGGAGTTCCTCACACCTTCCTCAAGTCCCTCAAACTGACAGCTTGGCTGTTCCGCTTCCCATCTTAGCCAGGTCGGAGTTACTATCCCCTGCAGTACAACAAATTATTGTATCTTCTCACAAACCATCTACAAGGAAATTGTACAACAGCAAATGGAACCGTTTTGCGCACTGGGCCTCCAAACAAGGTATAGATCCATTCGGGGCTCCAGTACACAAACTAGATTTCCTTACCACACTTTTTTCAAGAAGGAGCTTTAACATCCACTATAAGGGTTCAACTGGCAGCTATATCCAATTTTCACATTGGCCGTGAGGATGGTTCTCATGTCCCACAGGCTTTGTAAAGCCTTCATGAAAGGTACCTTTCACCTCCGCCCCCCCTTTTGTAATCCAATAGCCCCTTGGAATCTTAATCTCATGCTGTCACAACTCATGTTGCCCCCATTTGAACCAGCAGCCACAACTCCATTAAAATTTATTTCGTGGAAAACACTTTTTCTGGTTGCCATCACTTCCGCCAGGAGAGTTTCAGAGTTACAGGCTCTATCTATCAGACCCCCATACATGATTTTTCATCCAGATAGAGTAACCTTGCGCACCAATCCATCCTTCCTTCCAAAGTTTTGTTCGATTCAGAACATCAGTCAATCTATCGAACTACCTACCTTTAAAAATCATTCCAATAAGCTAGAATACACATTGTACAAGTTGGACTTTCACAGACAACTAAGATTTTACTTGCATAGGACAAGAGTACAGAGTCAGATCAACTATTTGTCTCGTATGCTGACCAAAGAAAAGGATGGGCAGTAACGAAGGTTACCTTATCCAAATGGCTCTCAGATTGCATAAATTTGGTATATGCTGAATCAACAGCAACTCCCTTTCAAACCCAGAGCTCATTCTACAAGGTCGATTGCTACCTCTTCAGCCCATACCGCTCGTTTGCCTTTAGATGCCATTTGTGCAGCGGCAACTTGGGAAAAATACATACTTTTATCGCCCGCTATAAGCTAGACAAAAGCTCCAGGGACAGGGCGAGGTTTGTTTCCACTGTACTCAGGAATGTTCTCCCTTGAGCCACCCGGGAAAAGAGCTAGGGATGCTACCAGTGTGTAAGAACAAACGGCGAGATTGAACAATTTCACATTAAGAAGTTATGTCTTACCATAACTATCCATGTGAATTGTTCATCTCGCCTTTGTTCTTACATTCCCCCCGTGCTGTGGTTTGGGAGAATGGTTTTCAACCAGATTCCTTTTCAGCCTTTTCTAGGTATGGTTGGCATGTTATTGTGCATTAGTAATGGCATCTTTTCTCCTCTACTTGACAGTAGGGTTCCAGACACTTTGTAGTATCTGTTTAAGTGTTCTAGACACAGTTCTAAAAGGGATTCTTCTGGTATAGCAAACTATATCTGAGGGTTAGCACCTGAGGATCCTGGGATATTACTGTGCCTCGAGCTTTCTCGAAGATGCGGAGCTGGTGATGCGGCAGACTCTGAGCTGAGGATCTGCTTCGAACCCGTGTGTAAGAACAAAGGCGAGATGAACAATTCACATGGATCGTTATGGTAAGACATAACTTCTTAATTGTGTGCATCTCATGTAAATGAGTAAGGAACTGACTGATTAGACTTGGTTGGAAATGGGGTGACAAGTAATTGGTAACCCTTGGCAATATGTAATTTGGGTTATAAAAATGGCCATTTTTCAAATACGGTTTGTCAGGTAATGGAGTGTGTGGTATGAAAGGATGGAGATATTGGCTATAGTTAAGGAAGTAATGAAGTTTCACAAAATATTGAAGGCATACTGGCTTTGTGGCATTTTGAAGAGACATGTCAAGTTTTGTAATTTAAGTGCGATATTCCAGATACATTTTCCTAACTTTCAAAATCTTTATCTGCCAAAGTTAAGTGATTGTCCAAGTAGAGAGCGATTAAAAGTAGGGTATGTAATATATTGTACAAGAAATTGAGGTAAATTTGATTTGCAGGGATTTGGTGCAATTGTCTTTTAAGGTGTGCAGAAATTAATTGTTGTAGGATTAGATTAAGTAGAGAAAAAATAGGATTTGGAGAAATAAAGAAATTGGGTGTTGTGTTTTACTAGGCATGGCATTGAAGTGCTAATTGCATTTTGGTGAAATATTTCCTGCCTTAGAATGTCCAAGTTGCGTTGGACTTGATAGGGTATGGAAACTGACTTGTCTTTCAGAAAAAGTAAGTACTCTATACCTTCAGTAATAGGAAAGCCGTAAAAAGGTGATGTGCTCAATTCAAAATAAGGGGTTTGATTATAATTAGCATTTTGTGGTGGTGTTGCATTTTAGTCACTGCATCTTTTTTTTTGTAGGACATTATCCAAAATGCAAGTGTAAAAGAATGCTGCTCCATAGTGATACACTTCAAGAAGTGTAAAATGAAAAAACTGAAGCTGTTAAATTAATTTAAAAATGGAAAAGTGTAGTAACAAAAGGGACAGAAGAATCTTCTGTATTAAAACATCATGGATAGTCGTTAGAACTGACCCTTGGTAGGAAATAAAAGGTGAAAACAAGTTAAAAGAAAGATTTGAGTACTTTAAAGGATAAATTATTTTTGTGGAGCCTGATTATTGCACATTGTGGCTGACCTTACTGGAAGTTTATTTGAGCCAGCTGAGCATGTTTATAATAGAATAATGAAATTTTGATCAGGAATGGAAGTGGAATATTGAAAAATTGCGAACTTTTTCATAAAGGAGTTGCAAAACACTTAATCCATTTATAGCCCACGCCTTCATATATTTGGCTTTTGGTTGGCAGGAATTAATGGACATGCTGCACCTCAGAAAATCCAAATCCCATCGAGCTACACGCTCGAGACTTGAACCTCAGCACTGAAATAAATAGGACATGCTGGAGGGACAGATTCATAACCCAGAGGCTCCCTTCACTCTGGAATAAAATCCCAGTCCCGGTTAGGCAGAGTCCCTCATTGACTCTCTTCAAGAGGAATCTTGAGTGGATGGGAGATCGTAGGTTTACCCCGGGTATCACTTCTGTGTCACTGTTAGGCACAGTATACTAACCTCAAAAAAGGGCATAGCAAAATAAATTTAAAATGGGTGGCGAAAGCCAAACACATTCTGGCTAGGCTTATAAATGCCCTAGGGCAGATAGCCTAGTATGCACCTATGAATCTAGATTCAATAAAGTTTTGCATGGCAAATGAGCATGAAATGGAGAAGTGGTTTATGGGTGAAAGGGGGGGGGGGGGAGTATGTACTAAAAGTATGCTTAATTTGTTTTAAATGTAAACAAGTGGAATGCATGTTAAATTGGGTAGTATTAAGTTGTTGGATTGCTTTAAATAAGCTTTCTATTTGTGCTGTGAGATTGCCTGTGCTGCCACCAATTCAGACTGGACCTAATGTAATCTTGTCTGACTGTACACTCAGGAGTGCATTACCATCCCTGTACTGCACTGCAGTGTCAGTATTTGAAACTTATCAAAAGACATGGAGTGGAAGTAGGACCTACATTATTCTGGTCTTTCAACAGCAGAAGTGTGTAATATGAGCGAGAGGTCACTTATATTTCTGTTTGCACTTCCTGTAATCCTGGCATACAATTCCTAATTATAGGAGTGAGGTTTTGGTCTCCTAGCTCCCTCAGTCTGCACCTGTGTCCAGGGTCTGTCATTGATATCAGTGATTTACTGTAGCAGGTATCACTGCGACAGTAATACACATGTACGGAGCCAGTCATAATTGTAGATGTTAAAGTACAGCTCACTTGTGTGTTGTAGGCCTTATTCCTATTATTTTCTAGGGTTGGGGACTTATCGTCATCTCATGCACATATGCATACAGGAAAGTTTCAGATTGTGAGTTTTGTCAACTGGTGTCTGAGTTTTCTGAACCAGTCTAAGTACTGTACTTAAATCTGTTTTTGGTAGACTAAAATCCTTTCTCTGGACTTTTATTGTGGCTGATCCTAGAGTTAATGTATGTGGATGTAGGAGCAGCTCTACATAAAGGGGGTGTGACAGCAAAGCTCTCTTGTTGGTCCGATTTTTTTTTCATTTGTGGTTATAAGTGAGTTTTGTGGCATACTTGTTACTGTCATGTAGTGGGTTGTAATTGTCATGTTTTGGGATGGTGATCTGCTTTAGCAAATCACAAGGAATATTTATTTGCAGTCAGTTTAGTGTCAAATGATGTGCATGTGAAATATGGATTACTTATGTAGATGCATTTGTGTGCACATTTTGTAGACCACATGTATTTACATTCTGGCTTATATTTTCTAAATATTGAAAACCTCTGACAGATTAGCATTAACGTGCTAGCAGTAAAATGTTGACTACAGTCAATTATTTTTCATGGGGCAAGCCTGTTGGTTACCACACCCCTGATATATATGCACACATACATGCATAAATATACACCCAAATATATACACGCATGTGTATGTGTGCCTGTGCACATATATATATTAATATAATATCTTGTATAGCAACTTTATCAAGTGGGAGGGAAAATTTCCAAAGCCTTATGAGCCAGTCCTGCAGCATTAATTTGAGTTTGGTATTTGCCTAATACTTGGTCTGTGCCTGCAAATGGTCCATTGAGGTCAGTGCACTAACCCGATAAACAAATATAAATACTTGGAGTGACTTGGATAGCTGTTTTTGTCCACCTTGCTTGGTCAATAGATCAGGTGGTGTGAGATTAGGTTGTGGGATGGGAATATGCCCTTCTCCTGCTATTCCACTTTTTTGAAGTGATGAGTAAAGGAACGTGGGGAGGGAGTAGAGGAGGCTTTCCCCTACAAAGACATTGGTTTGAAGTTGCATGCTTGGAGTTTTGGTGGAGAATGCACGTTCAGGTGTCATTATTTTGTTTAGATCATCCTGTGATTGATGCTGCAGTGTTCAGGATGATTTGTGTCCGATATATATTGGTGCACCTAAAATGGAAAGAAGGTGACTAGTACTACGAAGCTGGTATATATTGGCAAGGGGGTATTGGGTTGTAACCAGTGTAGAGGAGGTGTAGGAACTTACACTAAGGGGTTTAACTTCTCCCACTTGTCACCTCAGATTTGGTATATATGCAGAAGGAATTGCAGGTTTAGTGGTACCTTTGGGGAATCTAATTGCGCTTAAAGCAAGTCACTTTCTAAAGTGAAATCTTGCATTAAATCCATGTTTTACCAAAGTGGTTTTACTTTTTTGGCTTTGAGCTCTTACAGCATCTGGTGGCTAGGCTGTAAGTCACTAAAGATGTTCGTGTTACTCTGCTGCAGTCATCACACTTCGGGTTATCCTGTCAGGCGGTCCCGCAGTTGGCCTGAATTCCAAAGTCTTGGTCCGGCGTCTGTTGCTGCCGCTTCTTCCCTGACGTTAGTGCGCCAGGGGTATACAAGAGGCATCTGACGCCATTTTCTTCAGTCTTTCTTGCCGCACAGTGCCTGAAGCAGAAGCAGTTAGCAAGTGTTGGTCAGCCGACACCTGATATTTTCTAATCTAATTTCAGTCCGAAGTCTTCAAAGCTAAGTACCCCGTTGGGGAACCTTTTCTTGCCTTACTCCGATGTCAGAAAAAGTTAACAATTGCAGTTCTTGTGGGAAGCAAATACCTCATAAGGACTTATTCTTATTGTATACCTTGCCTAGGGCCCAGACCACGACGTCACGGGTTGTCTGTTTTGTGCTAGGTTCAATAAGCGAACGATAAAGCGATGCTTTGATTTTGCACAACACTACTTCGGTAGGAAATTTAATTGCACTGCCGTTGTAGCAACTGACTACCGGCGTGCATTAAAAACACAAAGACAGGCAGTCTAGATCCAAGCTAGACTCAAGAGGCCTCGGCTGGGCTGGTCGCCAATTCTCTGGTTTTCAGAGAGGCGCCTACACAGCCCTTGACTACCGCAGAATTGGAACCCCAGATCGCTTTGGATTCTCAAGCAGAGTTCTAGGCCAACGCAGCCATTTCCTTTAGGCCCTACTGACAACATTGCAGAAGAAGCCAGTGCTGCGGAAATGCCTTCAGTTGCAGAAGGTGTCTTCAGACAGACTACTCTCACCATTAAATCTTATGCTAAGCTTAAGACTCCTCTAAATGCAAAAAAGACTGCACATCAGTCTCCAGTTCAAAGGCCCCATGCCTAAGAAACAGATGCTTAAAATGGCTGAAGATTTGATTTCTTTAATCCGGGGTTCCCAACCCCCCCCAGAAAAAAGGCCTAGACAAGAGGAGGATTATTCCTCCTCTGATCAAGTGTCTATTTCCTCAGGCTCCTCTGAGGACCAAGATTACTCCTTCTCCCCTTATGAAGATTCTGATGCTGAGGATTCTATTCCTTCAGCTTCTCCTCCTGAACACTATTCCTTTGAGGCAACTTTACACTGAGGGAACATTTCCACTGGGAAGGTCAGGACTACTCTGACTCAACGATAAGGCTCAGTTTTTTACTCCCCCAGCACAGACCACTTGCTATCCCCCCTGTTTTAGACATTGTGGATGATGTTTACTTAGAATTTAGTCTAAATCCAGATTCTCTGCCTCCTGCTCCAGCCAAACCAGATAGTGCCTGACTCTCTCAAATTCCTTTACAAAAGCCCTGTTGCTGACCCAGAGACCATCTCCCAGGGTCCCAAAGGGGCTAAGGCTTCTATGGCTAAAAATCCTGTACTCTCTGAAAGTGACTCAGAGCACTAGATAGGTGGGGGAAGGTTTACACCTCAGCTACTCTAGCTAATGAGAGCACTAAATTGTCAATTTCACATGCTGAAATACCAGCAATTCCTAATGTCTCAAATAAAACAAAAGATGAGCACACACCCTTAACGGTCTGAATTCAAAGAAATGCAGGATCTGTTGCATGCAGCTGAGCAAACCTACTTTACAATGTGGATTTGATTCTTTGGAAGCTTCCTGTAGAGCAGCTGTTACTGGGTCTGTTATATGTAGGCATGCTTAGTTAAAGGAACAAACTCTGCCTGATAATGTTAAAGCAAAGTTACTAGATGCACCCTTACAGCAGGATGTCTTATTTGGGGTTAAAGCAGAAGAGGTTTTAAAGAAAGTGGAGGATAAGGCAAAATCTATGCAGATGGTCAAAGATTTCTTACAGGTACAACCCCCACACTTCAGCAGAAATTGACCAGCAAAAAATTGGTCCTTTCCAGCTTCTGACAGACCACAGAGGAGTAAATACAGAAGCCCAAGGGGCAGAGGGCAAGCACAAATACCTTACAAACCTCGCCAATGGGACACTGCAACACAGAAGGGAGGAGAAGACTGGTCCCAAACTACTAGAAGACCAACACAATGACTTCAACCTCAAACTGCCAAGCAAAATTCTTTTGGCAGCTCCATTGGGAGGAAAATTAACATTTTTTTATAGACAACTGGAGCATCGTCACAAAGGACAAATGGGTCCTAGACATTATCTCACAAAGATACAGATTCCATTTCCACACCTTGCCAAGGATAAAAGGAATGTCAAACTTGCAACAAAAACAATAGGCAGAGGCACAAAAACAAATTACAGCTCATGGACATGAGAGCCATTCAACTGGTACCTACACAGGAGCAAGGCCAAGGATTTTACTCAAGGCTCTTTCTAGTCCCCAGAAAGGACCATGCTTGGAGACTCATTCTGGACCTTTCAATTCTAAACACCTTCTTGCAAGTACCCAAATTCAAGATGCTAACACTACAGCAACTTCTTCCCATGTTGGGCAAGAAAGCTTGGCTAGTAACGTTGGACCTCAAGGAGGCATACCTGCATGTCCCTCTCAGACAAAATTGCAGAAGATACCTCCGTTTCATTGCAGGTTCAACCCATTACCAATTCTCTGCACTGCCCTTTGGCTTATCTACTGCACCCAGGGTCTTCACAAAATGTCTGGCACCAGTAAGGAATTCAGATATACCCATACCTGGACTGCCTCATCCAAGCAGAAAGCAAGGACGTTCTCTTACAACATCTAACTTTTAACACCTAAATTGCCTAGGGTACACAGTAAACGAAAAGAAATCAAAACTAGTGCCCTCACAAAATGACATTCTTGGGTGCCAGCTTGAATACAACGGCCCAGATGGCTTATCTGACATCAAACCACTACAAGTAACTCAATACTTCAAATTTAATGGCGACAAAGACCCAACTCCCTGCAAGAAAAATTCTGCAGGCCTTGGGCTTCATGGCCTCTTGCATACTACTAATACCATTTGCAAAACTGCATATGAGGAAATTACAATGGTACCTGAAAAGCGTATGGACTCAACACAGCCACAGCTTGGAAATGATGATACCTCTCATTCCCTGCCTCCAACAGGAGTTTCTATGATGGTCACAGGCATGTCACCTCAACAAGGGTCAGCATTTCACCTTACCCCCAGCCAGGCAAACTATGCCAACAGATGCATCGGACTATGCCTGGGGGACACGCAGGGCAGGACGGTGTGTTCAAGGCATATGGATTGCAGATCAAAGGAATCTGCACATCAATCAAAAAGAAATGCTAGCTGTACAGAATGCTCTGACAGCTTTCAAGGACCTCTTACATCCAGGACAGCTTATAAGGACAGAACACCCCAGTAATGTGGTACATAAACAAACAAGGGGGTACACACTCCTACCCTCTATGCAGGCAAGCAATGACCTTGTGGAACACAGCACTGGCTTACCAAGTTCAGTTACAAGCTCAGTTCCTGCCAATTAAAAAACACATTGGCAGACTACTTAAGCTGAAACATCATGGATCCCCACGAGTGGAAACTGGATCCACAAGTATTTGCAATGATAACTCAAAAATGGGGGCGCCCAGACATAGACCTGTTTGCCAACCCCCGAAACTCAGCTTTCAAAATTCTGCACAAGGACATTCCACCATCAAGCTTGGAAAGTGGACGCACTCTCAGATGGAAAATGCTGACAGTATATGCCGTTCCTCCATTGCCCCTTCTTACAAAGGTGCTGCTGAAAGTCAGGATGGAGAGGCCTCGAATGATGCTCATTGCCCTGGACTAGCCACGCCAGCACTGGTACCCACTACTAAGGAACATGGCCCAGGGCCCACCATGGATTTTACCACAAATTCCTCATCTCACACAGCAAGGCAGTCAGATTCTACACAGCCAGCTCAAAACCTTAAATTTGGCTGCATGGCACATCACCTAAGCAACCAGCCAGCCCCTCTTTCACAAGCTGTTATGGATGTCATTCTGGAGGCCAGGAGGCCCAGCACCAGGAAAGCCTACTCAGACAAATGGAAAAGATTATGCGCTTGGAACCAAGCTAAAGGCCAAAATACCCTTCATCCGGACATGCCTTAGATTCTACAATATTTAACTGAGATGTTACACAAAGGACTTTCTTTTTCATCTATTAAAATCCACGCCTCTGCTATTTCAGCTCACTACAACACGAATCCTCCCTTATTTTCACATCCACTTCTAAGGCAGTATCTCAGAGGGGCAGAAAAATTAGGCCTCCCAGGAGAGTGCCAACACCAACTTGGGACCCAAATTTTGTTATGGAAAAACTTACGCTGCCAGCTTTCTGAGCTGACTTAAAGTTTATCATGGAAGACTGCCCTGCTGCTAGCAATTACTTTAGCCAGAAGAGTCTCAAAGCTACAGGCACTAACGGCAGTAGAGCCTTTCCTCATTTTTCATCAAGACAGTTTCTCTACGAACTAACCCCTCCTTTATGCCAAAGGTGGTATCAAGTGTGGCTCTAAATCAAGCCATCCACTTGCCCACCTTCTTTCCAAATCCACAGAACAAAGGAGAAAGACTCCTGCATTCCTTGGACATTCACAGGCAACTACGTTACTACTTGGATAAAACTAAGGCTTTCAGAAAATCTGACCAACTGTTTGTATCCTATGCTACATCATCACAAGAAAGGGCCATCTCAAAACAGACCATTTCCAAATGGATAGGACATTGCGTACGTTTTTGCTACACCCATCATGGAAAACCAGTTCCTGCTAGCATAAGGCCCCACTCCACCAGGGCACCAGCTACATCTATAGCCTTCCTCAGGGGGGTGCCAACCAAGGATATTCTGGAAGCTGCAACTTGGAGTTCAGTACACGCCTTCAAACACTCACTTACCACTTTAGTCTGACTAGAGCTGGCTTTGCCACTGCAGTTTTGCAGGGCCTTCTAGCCTCCTCTAACCCTGTTTGACTCAACCTCCCATCCTTAGCTTTGGGATTCTACCCAAGTGTGATGACTGCAGCAGGGTAATGCGATGAACATATTACAGTTTTGTACCTACCATAAATGTAGATGCTAGAGTGTATGCCCTGCTGCAGTCCAGGTTACCCTCCCTCCATCCCCTCTGACCTAACTAAAACCTTTCAATACCTTAAAATCTGATACAACCTTTGTGGTGTATTTGCTTATAGCTGAAGGGATGCTTTGCTTGTGCTAAGCTTTTATTATTGGTACTAATCTACTGACCATCTTTTGGGGGGCGCCTGACATCTGGGGCAAGAAACTGAATAAAATGGTGTCTGATGCCTCTTGTATTCCCCTGGTGCACTGACATTGGGGAAGAAGCGACAGCAACAGACGCCGGACCAAGACTTTGGAATTCAGGCCGACTGCGTGACCGCCTGACGACAGGATAACCCAAGTGTGATGACTGCAGCAGGGTATACACACCATCACCTACATTTATGGTAAGTACAAAACTGTACTGTGTCTTTCCCAAGACAATTGTACTCCTGGCTTTTTTGGTAACTATTCCACACTATAGGTTTTACAGTTGTATAACTGAGGATATATACAGGAATATTCAAGGACTACAAAGACATTCCAGTTTTCTTCACTGCTGTAGAATGGTAAACAGTTGAAATGTTTAACAGCTGTACTTGGTTTGCAATATCACTGAATACATGATCTTAACAGTAAAGCAATAGTATAATATCGTGCAGTTAATAGTTACAAGGGTCTGACCCTAGTATGGCAAAAGCAATGTATTGCAGTAGGCTTGTGTTTTCCTTGGTAAAAGCAAACAATGCAAATGTGGAAAATGTGCATGTGACCTCTTGATACCTAAAAATGCAGATGTACAAATCATAAATGTAATTTGATATTGGACCAAAATGTTTGCAAAATTCTTTCCCATGTGAGTACAGAGTAAGAAATCAGCTGTGGTGGTGTGTTTTAATCTGTTTAAGATTCTCATACATGTCCCTGTGTGCCAGTTTGGCTGAATGGCCATAGCTGCTAGATGCATGCATCTGCCATGTATAGTCCTTTGTCTGATGTCCAGTTCAGCAGTAACAGGGCCTCAAATTGCCAAACCTAACCATCCACTAGCTTCAAGGACTTGCTGTTCTCTCCATCCTATTTGGAGCAGTAACTTCTGATCCTATGAGGTTGTAACTGCTTACATACCAGTTACCACTGCTTTGTAATGCGTACTGAATGTGGCTGTACAAAGCTACTTACAGCTGGTGAGAAACTATTCTGTGGTGAGCAGACTACAACAGAACCACAACAAAGCACATGTTGGCACTAGTCATTGACCAAGATTGGATATTTCAATAGACTTTCACTCCCCAGGTAAAAATAACATGGAGAATAGAGAAATGCCAAACATTCTGACTACAGAGCTGCCTTGTGTGTCTTGGACAAAGTAATAACTAGGCTATAAAGGATATAATATTAGTCTTGGTCTCTTAATGTCCTTACTGCACAGACAGTGACCCTATTAAGTTGTATTGATCCATAACTAGATAATTGTGCAGATGCACATGTGTGCACACTCGCACAGCCACATTCCCCGATATGCACATAGGTGCACAAAGTACCTGAATATTCTTTATAGAAACCATAATAATGGTGATGCCCTTTTATTTTGCGTTATGAAATTTGCCCAGTGGCACCATTTTCTGCAGCCCATTGGCTTGTCTCATTTCTCCCTGATGGATAGAGCCAGACATCCCTAGTGAACGCATTCATTCCCATTCAGAGAGCTTTTTCTTGTCCATTTGTTCCCAGGTTGGTGAGAAGAGGGTGGCAAGAAGGATACCCATCTGCAGATCCTGCAGGGTTTCCTTCCTATTCAGCGTAACTCCTTGTAGGTGACTTGCAGTCTGTGACAGTAAGGGAGAGGAATATATATGCTACCACGTCTCCCATGATTCAGCAATGCACAGCTAATGCAGTGAGATCCTTCCTGGCTACCATAGCTCTCAGCTTTGCCTAAGATTTCATGGGCAAAGCTAAAAGCAGTGGGGGTGGGGGGCAAAGGCCCAAAGTTAGGATAATTTTTTTTTTTAATATTACTCTTAATTCACTTAAGGAATTAATAGAGCAGTAGATTTTGCGTTTACCTACAATTGTGCTGCTGGTTTTGTTTTAAGTGGCCTCATGCATGTGCCTGGGTGATCTGAACTTTAATTTTAGCATGTTTTAGTCTGTCATAGGACCTCTGCTTTTCCTGAGGTGAAGCAATTTTTTTGCAGAGTTCTGTCCGAAACAAAGTGCTATAAAAACCTAACTCCTGCAAGGCTGACATAGGTATTTACAATTTTTTTGCCTGTACACATTAGGTTTTGCTGATTTGACTACTCTAATGTAGCTTAAACCTAGGAGCTCTTGTTTCAGAGAAATGAGCGACACTTCAGAGACTTTTATAAAAGTGGCCATTTTGGAGTGATGAAACTTCCATATTTTATTGAGGGGGTTAAGTGCTTTTTTCTCTTTGCACATATATAGATAGGTTGTCGTGAATGCCTGTGCTGCTTACAGTTTGTCTTTGTTTACTTTATGGGCATTTATTTTTTTGGTCGTAGTTTGATCTCTGCTTGACATTTTATAGATCAATATTAATCTTATACAAAATTAGCATGTTAAAGTGCTATAGGGATATAATTCCCTGGCACTGAACAGGTGTTGGTGATTTTTTGTATTCCATTTCAGAGTGTGTACGAGTGTCCTAAATGAAACGTGTAGCTAAAGGCGTGGTCATCATGTCAGTGTACTTGCCACAAAATCATAGTGGCACAAATGAGTCAGTTTTTATTGAGCCTATGTTGCATGGCATTTTGCTTGGGCAAGGTCTTTAAAGATGGCGTCCTGAAATCCTGAGAAGAGTTTGTGCATGTTAGTTTGCTTGGTGCCATAATAATCTCCTGCATTACCAGAATTAGGAAGGGGTAAGCACGTAGTTTAAGTTGGCTTTTAATAAATTTTAATGTGTGCTTTTTGTGCTCCCCTTCTGTGCTTGTTTCAGAGGTGCAGTGCAATGGTGGTGAAGTATTGGAGGAAGAAGTTCTTTCCCAGGATGCATCAGCTGACCAGGAGGTTCCAAGGGAGGAGGTGTTGCCACCATCAGCCCCAGGAGAGTTTGACTTCAATGAATTTTTTAACTTGGACAAGACTGGGTTGGCTTCGGTGAGTATAGCTCTGGAGCACACTAGCAAGGCTGGCAGGAAGCAGCATCTACTAGTACTTCTCTCACTTTAGGGATTTTGAAAATGGCCACAGCATCCAGTAACAAAGGTGTAATCCCAGTTATCTCGTGTTGCATTCTTTGTGGCTGCTTGGGTCACCTATTTAGCTGTAATTGTATGGGAGTGGCACTTGCATATTGGAAGTTCACAAAAATATTTTGTTACCCCCATTTCCCTTTTGATGTTACTGACTTCACTTTTACTTGATTAGTCAAGGTGGAAGCATTGGCTGAAGTATTTGACAAAAAGAGAGTTTCAAGTAATGAAGTGACTTGCAGGAAAGGGGTCCTCCATTGCATGGATCAGACAGTGATGCTGCTACCTGCTACCTTCTGTTTATCACAAGTTTCTGTGGTGGTTGGCAGTTGAGCACAGGGGTTTGCATAGCAGGTGAGTGGCCTGTTTATTTTGCTTGACTTCACCATTTCATTTTGTTCTGTTGTGTGGTGATGGACTACGTTTAATCTCCCAGCTCGGGTTGTGGTCAATGGCACCAGTGTTGTAATTAGTGTTTTGCATGGTTCTTTGTTAAGCATCCTTATCCACATGTGCAGTTAATTTTCTTTGCTGTTTCAAGAGACCCAGCCACACAGATCAATTGCAGTGTAATATGTATTGATGTCTTGAACCAGCACAACCACAATTCTGTGTGCTTTGTGTTCGATATTTCACTTTTATTTAACTTTTAACTGGTGGAGAGCATTCTTTTTGGTGTTAAAACTCACAGATGGAAGTGAATCTTCTCACCAGTAAGGCTGTGGTGATTGCACTCTGCACTATATGAAGCGGCTATTAATGGTTAGTTATGTAAAGAAAACTGAAGGTCTCTTTTTTGAAAGTTTGTGTAAACAAGTTCTTTATGCTGCTTTGAAATGTTTTTCAGAGTTGAGCAAAAAGATCAGAACTGTGTTCAGTAGCTGTTGCACATTTAATGTGTGTTGTGATGTGCTTTTGCTTTCTCCTGAATTTCATGTCCATCTAAAACAAACATCTGTATACACTGACCTGTTAAGTCTGGACGTGCCCTTGGGTATAATGCATTTCAAGTTTAAAGCAGATCTTTGGTTGTAGATTGAGAATGTAAATGAATTATTGCCTTCTGTTTAACATTTTTGTAGCTTTGAGGAAGAGGTTTAGTGCCTGCATATTATGCCCATCACTAAATATTGTTTTTAAAGATGTTTGGATGTAGCAGCGACTTCGCCTCCCACCTTGCATTTAGAGGCTTTTCTGAGTGCCACATTCCCCACTATCCAAATTAGTTTATTGAACTATATGTAGGTAATATGGCCTGTTGCCGTGTTTTTATATTTAATATATTTTGAGCAGTTTGGGATTGGCATAGCAAAGGATAGCTTTTTTCTGTACTCTGAGAATTTATCGGATCAGTTGCTATATATTTAGTGTGGGAGTACCACACTGTATGGAATGCCACCCATTCTTGTGTACACCTGCATGGTGTAATCTGGAAACTGCATGGGAACATTGCCCCAGGGTTAAACAGCTTTCCTCAAGTGTTGACATTGTGTAGCTTGCATTATAAGGGCTTCACATGAGAGTTCCTCAGAACTGGTTGCCATCTTTATGCCAGTATACCCATTTGCATGTGAATGGCCAACTGAGTTTGCCTCGTAACATGGTGTCAGTACTCTTCTAGTACTTGCATTGTGGAATGGTTGGTTAGCTTTTTGTGTAGTCGATCCATGTCTCCAGTAAATGCCTGACACGTACTGGATGGTTAGTGTTTGCAAGGAAATGGGGAAATTGCTGCAGCAGTCCACTATTTTCTTTCTGATTTAAAAAAAAAAAAAAGGCTTTTCCTCATTTGTACTGTTGAATGGAATCCCCTGGAGTGTTCATTTGTCACCCTTCAGCAGACCCATATGTGTTTCAAGTTAAACAAGTAAGTTAACATTTCTTTAAGTATTTTTTCAGCATAAGTTATGTATGCTGCATCAAGCCTTATTTCAGTTACCCTCTCCTCCATTTTAGATGATTGAAGATGTTCTTAATGAGGGCTCAGTGTCCAGCAGGTTCAGTCAGTGGTTTAACAACAGCCGATCTGGAAGTCACTCTAGCAGTTTGAGATCAACACCTCATGAGGAGCTTGAAAAATTGGCAGGTAATGTCAAAAATTTCAAAATTATGCAGAATGTCTGTGGCATTGCTCATTCGTACCTTTGAAGATGCAGAGATTTCTGTCTCGTGTGGTTGGTAGTATGGAAAGTCTGCCTCATTTCATGATTATATTTCAAAGTATATTGCATATTTACCTGAAATGAGGTGGATGTCTGGGAATCCAATTGTAGACTGTTACTGAGGAAGTGGTCACAGTGGATGAGGTGAAGATGTCTAGGAATGTAATCTTAGACTGTTACCAAGACAGCATTTCTCTGGTGCTAGAAGTTGCAGGGTTTTTGGCACCTTTTCTTGCTTTTTGATTCTTCCTCTAGAACAGCACATTAAATGTGTTTAAAAAAAATGCATCACCTAATCTACAATAACCGAAAACAAACCATTGTAACAAACGTGGGGGGGGGGGTCACCAACCTGTGCTGTAAGTGTCGCACCAGACTGACGAACCAGAGTAAAGCAGTCCAAAAGTAAAATGAGAACACCAGGCTCTCAGCATAAAACTATCTATCCCTCATCTTAAAACAGCATAGGCACTTTCACAGTTCTTGCTGTTTCAGATGTCAGTATAAAAATGCAATCACACAGAGCGATTTATACAGAAATCCAACTAGCAAATTAATTAAGCAGTTATGTATTGGAGTACAAACAAATGTAGTAATTTTTAAAAAATCAGAAATAAAATCAACTAATGCACGTAAAGCTCATCTAAAAAGTGAGCATGTTTGTAACAAAGGTTTAAGGGAAACTTTCATTTAGTCCTGAACCATAATCAGCCCTTAACCTACTTGTCCACTTATTCTGTAAGCTTTCAGTGGCATTCTAACATCACCCAGCCTCTTAGTAGCTGCTACTTGTGCTGTAACTTGAAACTTAAAACAATCGTTAACAGATGCTTTATCCAAAACAGTTTATTGATGGTAGAATTACTAGTAATAAAGTGGTTTCCACTTGTAAAGGTATTACACCATTTCGTGCTTGCAAGTGCTGCAGATTGGCACTGCTGGTATGTTTATACGTCCAGATCAGGGTAAACAGTATGCTGTTCAAGCTACTTGCACTTTTATGTGGTTTATTTAGCATGCTGCACTGCCTGCACATAGTTTTATGTAGGCAAGACGACTGTACATTCCTTCAACTATCGGAACACTTAAGACATATAAATAATGGTACTGAGTGCAGGGCTCTTACAAAACCATGTGAAGCTCACCTCTGACGGAGGGCGAGACAGACAGACGTGTTGCACAACTAGCTATTAAGGCTGGCTGGTAGGAATGCCACTGAAAACTTGGAGCAAGTGGATAGCTAGGTTAAGGGCTGATTATGGTTCAGGACTAAATGATAGTTCCCCTTAAACTTTTGTTTCAAACACGCTCACTTTTTAGATTTCTGTATAAATTGCTGTGTGGCTGCATTTTTATACTGACATCTGAAGAAGAGTTTTGAAAGCACTTATGTTTTAAAATAAGATTTAGTTTTAAGGTGAGAGCCTGGTGTCATCTCTCCTCTCCTTTCCACTTTTTTGGACTGCAGCCATTGTAACAGTTTTCCATTTGAATATAAAGCACATTTTCCTTGCTACTGTCAGTTCAGCTTAGCAAAAAAATGGCTGAATTCCTGCCTTTCCTTAAACTTCACGCCTGCTGCTGCGCATCATGCGTTTGTTCCCACAGTTTCCAGTTACTTCTATGTATTGTGCTTCTTCCCTTTTTGTAACTATCCCTCTTTCAGTTCTGGTCTGTTGTCAGTACTTCATACAGTTGTAAACTGATCTTCATTTCCTAATAAATTGCTTTTGGCAATGACCAGAATTAAACTTAAGGCCTTACTATGTCAAGACACTTCAGATCTTGTATCCCATTGGAAAAGAATTTCATTAGTTATTGCTCACCCAGTATTCCTAGTAGAGTACTCTAGGGAATTACTCCCTAAACATATTCACAATTACTACTTCACATGTTTAAAATGTTTGAAGATTGTTCCAAACTGGGGTCGGCTTTTGTCAAAAGCATTTGGATCTGAACCCCCTTATTTTATTACAGGTGCTGGTGTGTGCTGTTAAGATGTTTTTATTGCTGCTAGTATGTTGTGCTTAGTCTACTATGCAAAACTAGGATGGTGATGCAAGCTACAGGAGTAAAGGCAGGCTTGGCACTATATATTTATTCTAATTGCACACTTTTGTGTACTATGAAGGATACTCACGATTTGTAACAAACTGTTGTACTTTATAAGAGGGAAATCCTCTATTCCTGATGCCTGTATATTTAAAAAAGCTCACTCGATTGTAACTGAAGAGCAAAACACATGAATGCAGTTTCTAGTAACACCAGATCGGCCATAAGAGTGTGGAACAGTGTCTTAACCAGGGTTGCCAGACGTCCTTATTTGGGCGGGACTGTCCCGAGATCAGCATCCTGATCCAGAGTCCCACACTGCGGTTTAAATCCCAGGCAGCCTCAGCTTTTTTTTTTGATTGGCCCGTATACCGGCATACGGGCCAATCAAATTGCTAAACACGGAGCTTCTTGTGTTTAATGTAAAAGTTCCGTGGTTAGTGATTTTTGATTGGCCCGTATGCCGGTATATGGGCCAATCAAAACATTGCAAAACAGACCTACTTCTGCTTAATGCATAACTGCGATGTTCTGCATTAAACAGAAGTAGCTCCGTGTTTAGTGATTTTTTGAAGACGTGGAAGACTTTTTTTTTTTTTTTTTTTTTTTGTGTGTGTAGACTTTGTCCCTACCTGGCCAGTCGGCAATCTGGCAACCCTGGTTTTAACTGTCTTTCAGGAGGCCACTCCCCCGGGGTCTCTGCTCAGGGGGTGGGGTTGAGCTCCTATTTGGGGTTACCTTGTTTTGGATGAGTCCAGATATTGCATGTTGAGACTTCCAATTTTGTCCTGCGAAGATTAGCTTGGTATTAGCCACTCCGTGGGATGTGGTTTGTTTACTTGCCTTTGCATAGCAACAAGGTATTTATATCAAATAGTTTCATTTGAAATAAGGTAGGGTTGTACTAAACATTCATTTTGTTATTGTAGTAGATATGATGGGTTTTAATCATAACCATGATGTAGAAAAAGTGATTTAAGGAGTTCATGTCATTGAGCCACCTCTTCTCTTCTAAAGTTTGGACATCCGAACTAACACTTTTTAGCATTGCATGGTTAAGTAGTTTTGCTGTTTGCTGACTCTGGTGTGTGCAGGTGTTGTGCTGTGCGACTTGGTTAGAGATGCAGCATGATCCTGGATAACAAGGAAGTCCATTTCTGTGGACAACTTAAGTAGCAGCTTCTTACTGTAGTTCATTTGCAGATTCTATGTACTTCTGTTTTAAACGTGTGGGAGTAACTGACATCTTTAGTAACATTGCAGAGTCATGAGTATGTATTAAAATATTTCAGAATGTTTTTTTCTTCCTGCATTTTATATATGATTTGTTTAATTTAGTTTAACATTACATAAGTTCCAGAAGCATAGGGTGTGGCGAAGGGGCAGGGGTCCAGTTGCAGGATGTCATTGGGATGTAGTCGGGAGAATTCTGTATTGAGAATGGAGTGCTGATAGCACATTGACAGCAAGAGCTGAAGCAGTTTTATTTCTACCGTATTTTCAAAATCCCAATTTCATCTTAGCCCACTTAGTAGCTGTAACTTCTGAAGAAATGTACATCTTCTCCATTCCCACTACCTGTACCTTAAATTCTGAACAGCTTTGTAGGAAGGAATTTGTCTCCATTTCATTACCCTTCATTTTTATCTGTTTTTATTGGTGTTTGATCTGAAATAGTTATCCAGATATGTTTCTTCAGAAGATTCCTCTCTTGTTACATTTTCCCTTCTAGGTCCCCAGATGCATAATCCCTGTTGCAAATAGTTCCAGTCCTCAAGTAATATTCCCTGCTGAAAGCAGATTATTTCGAAATCTTCTTAAACGAATAATTTTTAAAATATAAATACATGCCACAGTAATCCTGTCTTGCAATTAGCGTCTTACTACCACAATTCTACAACTGTCTTGCTCTTCTATCACTACTGGAGCTCCTGTAGTAATAATTACTTCCATTTTCCTTTGTCCCAGAATGTTGAGCTGAATGTCCATAATGAAATCCTTTATCAAATTCAAATGCTTATTCCAAATATATATACTTTTCGCAGCATTGCTGTTTGCACTCCATTTAATATAGCCAAAATGGAAGGAGCATTGAGTTATACCTGTAAGGCTATTTACATTCCGAAATATTGTATAGCTATTGTGCTAAGTTACTATTGCCACATATTATATATGGCAGCATTATTGAATATGTATTTCCAATTTGTTCACATGTGCACATTGTTTGGCAGGCTGATCTTTTTAATCTCCATTTGAACCTATATCAAGTTAAGACTTTTTGATTTAATGAAAACCCTCAAACTGCATACATAACCTGAAATGCACAAAACTGTATCTTAAAATTAAGTTTAACCCTGCAGATAGGAAATTGCCCCAAATTAGCTGCACCCACTTGCAGTACCTAACCTTGTGCTCCCACTTACACAAAGTGCAGTTTTTCACTTCCCTATTCCCTTCCAGATGTGAAATGTCTTGTATACTTTCAGGAAACTTTATATCCATAAAAATGTACTAGCTATTTTTAAAACTAAATTGTAGACTATCCTGTTAAATGCGTAAGTGTCAAGATTGACAGGGATCTGCTGTGTTCAGTTGGGTAATTTCCGACATTAATTTTTAACTTAACTGGTACTTGTACCTTTACATTTTGTTTGCCTCTGCAGACAGTACTAAACACACAAGATAATTTCACTTGGAACAAAACGGAATATACAGCTGCTTTGAGCTGCAGACTTGACTCACCTGTTCATTTGATAAAGGACAACAGTTTTGTCATTGCATAAACTAAGTTTAGCAATTCTCATGACACTCATTTGTTTTTCAGGCCTACTTGCTTACAGAAAACATTTTTCTTGGATTAAGCCAAGGGCAAAAAACATCTAATCTCTGTATACCTTATCAGTGCACTTTTATATTACACCCACGCCATCCCATTTAAAATACCCCTGACTACATAGTACACAACTGCTTTGCTATACACCATGCAGGTTAAATGCTTTCTACAAATACTGTTACATTTGCAGCTTCTCATCTGTGTTGTGACACACGTCACTTTCCCAGATTAACATTCAAAAGCATAACTGACATTTTTAGCCCCCAAATCTCAGTAAAGATGTTTCCCATGGGAGGCTTTTGCCTTTGGTATGTTCGATCAGGTTCAGTGACGGATATAACTGAGGATCTGTTAAGACTCTAGTTTCAGGATTTGTGCAGATCTGTACCTAAAACACATATGCCAGCAAAGCCTCTGTTTTGTCCACAGTACTATGCAAGGAAAGCCCCCTTTAAAAATCTCATTTCCTTGCAGCTGCATCTACTGGTTGTGCCAGGCTGTTTTGATTTGCTTAGACTTGTGTGTTTAATTTACAAGCTTTACTTTTTGTTTGCTTCATACTTCAATCTTCACTTTTTGAGATTAGTATTTTGGTTCAAATTTTGATGGATTCATCCTGCGGTTTGTTTTTTTTGGGTACAGTTCTTCAGCTGTTCTCTATTTCTATATTTATAAGTCTTCCTGAAGTTCTCTGTATAAGAACTACCCTTGGGGTATTCAGTTTGTCCTGACCAAGATAACCCAACATCTGGCTGATGTGCAAAGCCTTCCTGATGCACTAAATGTACAGTGTATGACTTCATCCTGTGTATGAGAGTACGATCTTGCTGTCCTGCTGCTGGTCAAAATGCAAGATCCTTTCTGCTGTCTGAGCAGTTGTTGCTGCTGCCATTGCTTAGACTTGTTCAGATAAGTGCCACGTTGTCTTGCTATTTATACACAAGATTTGTTGGCTAAGAGAAGGCAGTGTGGTGGGCATATCCTTTAAAGACTGCTACTCCCAGTCTGTTTTGTTTAGGGTGTGTAAAATATGCTAGTTTCTCACACTTCAAACTAGGTTTTCTTTTAACGTTCCAACATCTAAAGTTCCTTGCAAAGATGGTGGGAACCATCTGCTTTGGGTGTCCTGATAGCCAAAAAACGAAAACACAGCCTGAAACTTCAGCTACTCTGTCTGCTTTGGGTGTTCCTGTAGAGATTTGGCAGGAATCAGCAGTATGTTAAAACTGCTAGTCTCACCGCCCCAGCCCCACAAGTGTCCAGTATGGTATCTTGGTACACAAGTCACACAGCCTACCGTGATGGTAAAGCAGGGGAACCCAAGTTGAATATCTGAAGAACCAGAAGGTATACCTCTAATCATTGTTGGGGTTGATACCAGACACCTTAATCTGTCAATGTTCTGAACCACTCCCTAGGTGGGATATCTGCTCTTTCTCCCACTTGGACATCTCATAAAAAGGAATGGCTTGAATTGTCAAGGCCTGTAGAAGGCCAATTTCATCTTTAAATCCCATTTCCTTTGCCATTTCATCACAAGCACCCTTTCTCTGAAGCCAACATGAAATGTCAAAAGTAATCTCCTTAGCATACTCGGTTCACATTTATTTCCCCTGGATAGTGTGCTTAAGACGATACATACCTTCAACTTTGGTTCTCTGATAGAAATTTTATACGTGGATACTCAAATATCCCAATTTGAACGTGAATCTAGCAGAGTTACTGCACAAAAGAAGTACTTTTGATTTGCTTGTGATAGAGGCTCCAAAACCCGCCCCCTGTTCCCAAAGTCAAAGCTTTCTGGTTGCTTTTGCATCCTCCTTTGTGTAGAGCAAAAGACCCCAGTAGAAAGCAGCCCAAAAGACATCAAGAGCAACTTGAGAGAATCTAAAACTGAAGCTTTTTTCGGGGTAAGCCAGCCTCTGTCCAAAAACCCTGTTGGCTAAAAACTCTGCCAGCTTGAGATACCATCACTTGAGATAATTGGGTGTTGTCCATCATGGCGAAGAAATGCCTTGGAAGGAACCCGCAGTCTTCGAGGAGTACCTCGTCCTGTTGGGCTTGTCTTGCACCCCTCATCCAAGATGTCCTCCCTGTGGACAATAGAAACTGTACCAGGCCAAGCAAAGTTTTTATTCCTAGGGAGGGTACTGTGAGGCCCATACTGGACTTCTCTCACCTCAGCCTTTTTGGAAGTGCCGTTTTTTAGGATGCCTTCTTTGCAAACTAATCTTCCATCAGCTTTCTAGTGTCCTTTAGACTTCAAAGATGCTTACATGCACATCACTATTCACCCCCTGCTGGAGAAAATTCCTCAAGTTCTGCTGTTAATCCCGCACTCAGTTCTCTGATTTGCCCTTTGGTGTATCTACTGCAGCCAGGGTATTCAAAATGCCTTGCACCAGTTTCCTTTTTCTGAAGCCAGGCAATACAGATGTTCCTACCTGAACAGTCTTTATCCATTTTTCCTTCCAGGACTCGGGCTGCACCTCAGCTTCAGTGTCACTTCTGCAAAAACTAGTTTTCTGCTTTCATCCTTGAAGCTGTGTTTCTGGTCTTAAGTTGCAGACTTAATACCCTGTTTGGTTGCCTTTCTCTTTCAGGATGTAGTCCTACCTCTGTCAAACTACTTTGTACTTGCTTTCTCTGATTTCTCAGCAGGAGAGATTCTAAGAAATATGGGATACATGTTAGACGCAGTATACATGGTGCTGTTTGCCTGACTACACAAGAGAACTACCAGTGCTTTGAGTCCCTTTGGTCTCAACACTGTCACCTGCAGGTTCATAGGCAAGTACTGGGCTAGCTGCCCCTTGAGGCTTTAAGCCTATCCAATTTCCCTTTCAAAGATTGAGTTGTGTGCCTTGTGCCTGAGGTAAACACACTAAGCATTACGTCAAACCCAAACTGTTGCTTAACTTCCAAATCCCATTTGTCTTTTCTAAAGGAAGAGTTGCAGTGTTTCAAAAGTTTAAACTTAATCCAGAACTACCCTTCTCATCCGCAATGACCCTGGCTCTCCTTACAGATGCTTTAAATCTGGCTTGGGATACGTGGACTGGTTCCATGAGAATTCAAGGCTAGTCTGCAAAGATTGGCACTCACATCTGTCTGAAGGAAATGAAGGCCCTTATTCAACTTTTAGCGGTTCTCCTAGTTCTGGAACCCAGATTCCCTCAGGACTTTCCCAGACCATACCACACCACAGTTATGTAGTACATCAGAGGAGGTGGACTAAGTCCTTTCAATGGTGCAGGGTAGCTTTGCTGGCAAGGGACCTGGTAATTAAGCAAATGTGTCCCTCCAGGCTTTTTATATTCTGTGGTGGTGCAAACTGACTAAGCAGGCTCATTGAAGATGCTTATGAATGGATGTTGAAATGAGGTCTTACTGGACATAATCATGGATGGGGTAGGTATTTCTGAAATGGATCTGTTTGCCTCATAGAGTAGACTGCTCAAGCTGTTCTGCTCCAGAACCCTTTTTCAGCAGGCCTGGAGAATGGATGCAATGTCCTACTGGTGGCGACGTGTTCCTCAAAGCCCCCACCACTTAATCTTTATGCTCCTCTAGAAATGCTTCCTTGCATTTGTTTAGGCAGCCCCAGTAGTGTTTGCTGGGAACTCCGTCCTTTTAAGAAGGATGAAATTCTATCAGATATGAAAGTTTGGTACCCAACCATAACTGTAGATGTAAAGGACTGGTACTATGGTGTCTCTTCCGTCTGCCTTAGTTTAAGTTTTTACTCCCCTGAATTCTGTACTGCCAGCTCTGCTTTCATGGGTTAGATCTGTAGAGGGTTCTTCCTTGGGCAGGATTGTGGCTTAAGGGGTGGAGTTTGGCTTGGAGGTTGTATACTGAGCTGCAAGTCCTGCCAGCATAGAGTTGTAGGTAAAAGCCAGGCCATAGTCCTGGCTCTATATCCTTGTAGCCAAGTGGATAGAGTTATGGCCACTTGTGCCTTAGGTGCGGGGTTTGAATTCAGGGAAGGCAGTTGGATGCATGGCTAGGCTTAAGGCCCTTGTGGTGTCGTTAGCTTAGTCAACACCTATGAGTGTCTTGTGTTTACATGCATAACATTTGTATTTGGTTCATAACGGAATGCTGCAGCAGTTCTCCCTTCTCAGTTAACCATGTCACCTTTCACAGTCTGTTTATTCCTGCTCCGACGTTCTGTACCTTCATGCTACCAGCAGTGTAAGATGTGAAGTGCTACAATCCTGGCAACAGACATTGCTTTGTAGAGACCAGTCTTACAAAACTGGCTATCATCCTGGTGGATATAGTACTCACGTAGGATCATGACTGCTGGGTGGTGCTGCTTGTGCTGTCCTTTGGTACTTTAGGTATTTTGAATGCCCCTCCTGTAATGTGGTCCTGTATGGGAAATTTTGCAGTTTTTCAGGCGGCTGTATTTGAATTAAGGATGGTTGGGCAGTGTTGCTGCTAAATCTTAAGACTACTCATCACAGTAGCAGCAGCTACATTTAAGTGCATTTTGAGGGTCACTTAGTCTGCGGCAGCTCAGATTGTTGCCATGGATAAGAGTTTGACATGGTAACAGAACACACATTTGAGCTTTCAGGATGATTCTTCAGATAGGTTTGTATCAGGCTTGAGCAGTTTTTATGGCGCTCTTGCAACAGTCTGCCCTTCATTCTGTTCTTAGAAGGGCAAAGGGTTTTCTCATATCTTATGAAATTTTGTGGCACTGATTTGTATCCTTTCTACCATAGCAGGTAGACTGCAGTTCCACGTGGTGACGTAGTACATGTCCCTGTTGTATTGCTGCAGAATTAAATCTGTTTATACAAATATTCAGCTTAAGCAGGTCAGTCATTTTACACTGTTCCACTCTATAGTTTGCCAATATGTTAACCACTTTGGCAGAGTTCTTGCATGGTAAGAATCAATTGTATTTGGATGACTGGCTAGTAATGACTTGCCAAGGAGGTTGCTCTATGGTCATCTTAGCCCAGGTCCTCCCATGGTCCTGTACTCTAGTAATGCCAGTGCTTGAGATGAAGCTCATGGTGAACAAGAGTGTAGTTGAGTAGATTTCGGTCACATTCATTCCGCCCATGAAGGATTTTGAAGCAAGTTTGCAGTCTGAGGTCACATGGGTGGATGCAGCCATAGACTCCTGCTTATGGCTTTCATCTTGTCTTCTTCCACCATGGAGGTGGCTTAAAGACCCGTTATAAACCTGTCACTTGGTTTTAGTAATGAATAGTGCCTTCTAATTTCCATACGAGCCTAATCTTAATGCAGCCTCATCAGTTCCTTGTTGGGTGCTTTCAAGTTGGAGAGCTCATCTGAGTACTTTCTGTCTGAGCTGGAAGGAGCCAAAATCCTTCCAAGCACTTCCACACATGTGAAACTGGGTGGAACGTCAGTGCACCTGCAGAAGTCTCATTTTATTATTTTATTTTATTTTATTTTACATTTGTTAACCGGGCTAGTCTGGCTGGATACATTGTCCATTTTCAGCAGAGGCCCGAGGAGAAAAGCTCCATTAACAGACTAGTAAATTACAATAAAAAGAACAACAATCAAAATCACAATCAACACAGAACCAATCATACAAAAAATGTAAACATACAAGCAAATAAAGGACAAAGTTGTTATTGGTGTAGTGAAATGCAGAGGTATTATAACAAGAAAAAAAAAACAAAGGAGAGGCAACATTATTTAGTAGAAATTGCTATAATAAGACTGACTCGTAAGGGAGAAGAATTGAAATAAACTGACAGTCAAATGAACTTTACACTATTTACAATTTAGAATAGGTGAAGAACGTAGAAAATAGAAAGACCGATGTATACCAAAACAAATAGGTACGGACTCCTTGCTCCAGCAAATAAATCCAGAAAGTGTAGTTGCCAAGAACCCAGGACAAGTGAAATTCTCTTTAACGCAAAATTTATTAGGACAGCGTTTTCGCCGTGTACACTGACACAGCTTCCTCAGAATACAAAAACATTAATTACTCTAAGTCAATTTATATACGTATCCAAAAGGAAATGATGTCATGGCATAGGAAGGTTGTTTAGGATACATAACACATGTATCAAGAGATATATAAAAAATCTGCATAAAAAATGAGATGTAAAAACATCATGTTATCATAAACACGAATGCAAAAATACATTACATATTGTGTACCTATAAGTGGTATATATTTAAAAATTTAAATAAAATACTAACTTGTAAAAATCAAACATGTTAGAAAGTGTAACATTAGACATAAAGCATGAAAACACACTTGGGGTTTTATTGGCACTAATGTTAACAACCACTGAAGGTGTGTGTGAAGGAATTTAATCCAAACAAGTAGGTCTACGTTATACAGTTAAAACCTATAAAGCTGTTTAATCTTTAAGGGCAAGACTTACAACTAGGTCTGACTCAAGTACTCTTTCAAAAACATGAACTAAAACATAAAACCCCCTAGGAACAAAGGGGGGGGGGGATTCATCTTAAGTAGCTTCTCAGTTTTAAAACTGAAGAAATACTACAATTCTCATTGAGTGCTGGAAAGTTGAAGGCATCAGTTCTCAGTTGCCACTCAAGTTCACAGAGTTCTAGCAATAATGGGATAGGTCCACCCCTAACATTACCTTGTATTTGATCTATTGCCATGAAAGAGAAGCTATGCCCAGGATGATTAATGGTGTGTACAGCCAATGCATTATTTTCATTCTCCGTCCTGATCGCATAGAGATGTTCATACATGCGATCACGGAGTCTACGATCGGTTTTGCCGATGTAGAAGGATGGACAACAGTCACAGAATGCTACATAGACAATAGATTTGCTTTCACAGTTAAGGGGGACTCTGATAGTATATTTTTTATCCCTTATAGAGAAAGTTTGTCCTGATCTAACTTTGTGGCATCTATTACAGAAGCCACAAGGAAACATACCTGTTTTCTTATTATAAAAGGTTTTGGGAGTATTCCTTTGTGATAGCTCCTTCAAATTATTGTTTCTTTTAAAAACAAAACTAGGAGCTACACCAAATTTATCAGGAAGTAAGGTTCTACTTGTGATGAAATCCCAGTTCTTACGTATGATAGACATTGTAGCTTTCGAATGGAAGCTATAATTCATGATGTAACACGAAGAGAGATCAAATGAAGAAACTTGGGATGATATATTAACCTCAACTTGGTTTGTGATAGTAGCTTCATAAAAGGAATTGTCTGTCTGAGCATGGGAAATTGCTGAGACGTCATTACTTAAATGGCTTTAAAAAACCCATTGGATCTCTTTGTATGTACTTCCGAGATAAGTTCACTTATAAGGTTAATTGGATAACCTCTATTTCTAAATAACTCAAAAAGAAAATCACATTCTTTTTCAAAATATTCCAACGTACTGCACATCTTAGCTGCCCTCACCAACTGGCCTTTGACAATGGCCTTTTTCTGTTTGAAAGGGTGGTGGCTTGAGAAATGCAGAAAAGAATTGCAGTACGTTGGCTTTCTGTAGATGTTGGAGGTGTACATCTGCATTTGGGTGTTTTTGGAGACAAAAAACAAAGGAGGCAACATTATTTAGTAGAAATTGCTATAATAAGACTGACTCGTAAGGGAGAAGAATTGAAATAAACTGACAGTCAAATGAACTTTACACTATTTACAATTTAGAATAGAACAACTTTTGCCAGAGCACTAGTATAGGAGCGAGATAAGCATAGAAGAGATTTGCATAAAGCTAGAAAAAGAAGAGATGACAAATTGCGTAGTTATAGCATATAGTAGGAGCAAAAAGTGAAAAAGTTCTGCAGGTGGGTCAGGATAGGGAATAATCAAAGGTTGAGAACAACCAGTAGGAGTGAAAGAAAAGGGGGAACTAGAAATAGGGGAATATTTTGCTGAGCTCAGTCAGGATTAGAGCATGGGCATAGCCAGTGGGTTTGTAAGTGGTTTCTTATTTGTTTTTTGAAAAGGTGAGATGAGCCTAGGGTGGTCAGGTGTATGGGAAGTTTGTTCCAATATGATCCTACAGTGTTGGCAAATAAGGAGTCACCTGCTTTATTGTGGGATTTGAGAGTAGTTACTAGAAGCTTACTGGCTGAGCGAAGGGAAGTGAGATTTTTATATGGGGTGATGAGGTTATTAAGTATGGGTGTGTTGGATGGGTAATGTAGAATTTTATAAGTGATGACTAATTGTTGTAGAAGTATTATGTTCTGAAGTTCTAGCCAATTGAGTTTTTTTAGATTGAGACAGTGATGAGTACGGAAAGGGGAACCTGTGGCAAACCTGGCAATACTATGGTATGCTGTGAAGGTTAGCTCTTGAAAGGTTGATAAAAGATGGAGAGGCATACAATAGTGTGGAGATGAGGTGAGTTTGGGCGAGAGACACTCTGGTAGTGGCAGTAAGAAAAGGATTTAGTCTGTAGAGGGCACCTATTTTTTTATTAACAGTCTTGATGGTAAGATCAATGTGGTAGTCAAAGCTTAGCTGATTGTCTATAGTAACGCCTAGTAGTTTAGTGGAACAGTCAGGTTTGATAGTGCCATTACAGGACATAATGGAAAATGAGATTGGGGCAGATTTAAGGGTGGGGGTGAAAAGTAGTAATTTAGTTTTTTTGGGATTAAGGAGGAGACAGATGTGTTGGAACCATTTTTCTGCTGCTGTAAAGACTTTTTGGGTGGAGGAGTTGAGTTCTTCTGGAGATAAAGCAGAGCAGATGAGAGTAGAATCATCAGCATACTGTATACAAGTGGTTGTAGGAAGTGAAGTTGGTAGGTTATTAATAAAAATGGAGAAAAGGAGGGGGCCTAAGATGGAACCTTGTGGGACACCAATAGTGATAGGGAGCTGAGAGGATAGATGGCTGTGCCAGAGGACTGCTTGTTTTCTATCTTTCAAGTAGGAGTCAAACCACTGTAGTACAGATGGATCAAGTGAGAGGGATTTTAAAGCATCTAGGAGAAGTTGATGGTTCACCATGTCGAAAGCTTTTGAGAGGTCAAGGAATAGTGCAGAGTAGAGGTTGTTGTTGCGGTTTTTGTTCACGTCTGTGAAGGAGAGGAGGGCAGTGGAAGTACTGTGGTGGGGCCTAAAACCATGTTGTGAGTCTACGAGTAGGTTATTTTGCAAGAGATGATACAGGAGCTGATGGTGAATGCAACGTTCCATAATTTTAGATAGTGGGGATAGAAGGGCTATTGGTCGGTAATTAGAAAGTTCGTTGGAGTTGCCTCCTTTATGGAGGGGAATGATATGGGAGATTTTCCAGCAGGATGGGATGGTAGATACAGTTATAGTTCTGTTAATTAATATGGAGATTGGGTAAGCTAGTTCAGCTGCTGCTAGTTGTAGATATTCAGCTGGAAGTTTGTCAGCTGAAGGGGTGCAAGGTTTAAGTTTAGAGAGTAACTTATGTATATAGGTTGTGGAGACTGTATTAAATTTTAGTGTGGGGGTGCTGTTTTGAGGAGAGGTTATTTGAAGGGAAGGGGGGGGTCATGGTGTTTGCAAGAGAGGAGACTGTTTCAGAGAAGAAGTTGTTGAAGGTATTGGCTATTATATTGGGTTGGGTTTGGGCTAGGCTAGTTGGTGTAGGAGTTTTGGTGTTCCCTGGATGGAGCAGTTTATTGATTCCTGACCAGAAGTGTTTGGGGTTTTGATTTTGGTTTTCTTGGTACTTAAGGTAGTAATTCTTTTTATCCAGATAGGTGAGTTTCTTAGTTGTATTTCTCAGGTGCTTGAAAATTTGATGGTCAGATGGGTTTTTAGTGGATCTCCATTTTGTCCATGATTTATTTCTAGCTAGCATAGTTTGTTTGGTATTTTTGGAAAGCCAGGGGGCTGCTTTTGAGCCTATTCTAATTAATCGGGATGGTGCATGATGCTGGAGAATTTGTAGGAAAGTATTGTTGAAGTAGGTAACTGCTTCATCAATTGGGAGGTGTTTTAGAGCTGACCAGTTATATTCTTTGAGTTCATTACGGAAAGCTGACAGGTTAAAATTTGTTTTGTTGTATACAGTACGATAAGAAGCCTGTTTGGGATTGTTGATTTTTTGTTTAGTAATGTAGGTGAGGAGGTGATCACTGATATTGTCAGGGAGTATTCCAGTTTTATAAGAGAGGGGATTGTTGACCAGTATCCAATCCAGGATTGCTTGTTTATTGGTTGATTTGTGTACTCTAGTAGGGGATGTTATGGTTTGTTGAAAGTTAAAAAGGTTAAGGTGAAAGGTAGGTTTTGGAGAGATACAGGAGTACCAATCAATATTAAAGTCTCCTAAGATTATGGTTTCTTGAGGAAAGCTACAGGAGACCCAGCTAAGAATATTTTCCAGTGTATTTAAGTTATTGCCTGGAGGGATGTAGGAGCATATTATATAAATGGCTTTGTTTTTATTCACTTGAAGTTTGGTACAGAGTATTTCAGCATTGACTGGGGAGGGGCAGCCCAGAAGCTAGAACCTTTATCCCCTGTTGGGCTATTCACCTGCAATCCTGCCTATACTGCAGGAAGCAAAAAAAGGGATTTGATATTGCACGTCTAAAATGGAAGAGGTGATTTTAAGTGTCCTTTTGTGGTATTCGGCCCAAAGTAACCTTTGTTTAGATTTTCAGTTAACCTCATGATCACTGAAGGTTGGTGTGCTTTCATGTTTGGTACATTTACCTGTATTAGGTAGGTAAGTTTTTTACTGAGAAATGTGTAACTAGTTGCAGGTATTACTGTTCCTATGTATCCCAGTCGTGTTGTGATATACTTTTGAATGAGGCCCTGGTTGTGCTTTTGAAGCAGGTCTATTGGACCAGTGTACTTAACCAGTTAAAAATGGTATAGAAATCGTGCCCAGGATTCTTTCGCCCATTTACTTGCCTTCCCATAGAGTAATCCCCCAGTAGAAATTTTGAGAAAAGGGTTTTCATTTGCTGTGGTTTCTACACTGGGCATATGTCCTTTGTCTAAACTTAATAACAAAGATGTTTCTTTGCTACTTTTAGGCCAGTTTGTGCACTTACATGCAAGTTCTTCATTGGTCTCTCTTGGTAGCGTTAACATTTTAGAGAATAAGTTGCAAACTCTTGTACGAAGCATCGTCTCCTACAGGATAGGGAGTCATGGCTAATCAATTTTGCATGATGCATATCCTTCACTTTGACATGTAGGACTAATTGCTGCAGACACTAGTGAGCCTTGTACCTGAAAAGCTTCCAGCCCCCCCATACACACAACACACTACCATAGTGTTCTGAATGATCATTTATTATTTTACATTTGTTGACTGGGATGGTCCGACTGAGCTGAATAGCCCTTTTTCAGCAGAGGCCCGGGGAGAAAAGCTCCACAGCATACAGGTCGTTATAAAAGCTTTAGAATTTTACAGTAGTTAAATAGAACGTTTTATTAGTTAATACAGCGATAATTAGTTAAGCGTCATTGTTTTGAAATGTAAGCATTAAACAATATTAAGACTATTCATAAAAAGCAACAATAGTTATAAGTAACAGATGTTGCTAAAAAGTAATTGAGATTAGAAGAGGAAATGAGATCTGTAGATGTAAAGGTAAATGGTATGCAGAGGTTATAGTTCATCGGAGGTAAGAGGATGTACTGATGAATAGTAAGGTAGAGTTAAGCAAGTGGACTGATTGTAGTTTATGGAGGATAAGGGCAGGACCAGTGTGCTTTTAGGTGTTCTTTGGTTGCAGTTTTGAATTGATTAGTTTGTGTAAGAGTCCTGATTTCTAATGGTGGTTTATTCCATGCTATACAAGGATTGGAGTTAGAGATTGCATCTAAATTTAGTTTTAACTTTGTGTATTTGTAATAGGTTTTGGTCAGAGCTATACAAGGACCTGATAGGGGAGTAGTGAGAGGTTGGAGGATAGGCTAGGACAGAAGGTATTGCTGGTATAGAATTGTATGGATTATCTGTAGTTGGGAGTGAAGGAGTGAGTGGGGTAGTTCAAGCCAGTGTAAGTATCTTAGTGAGAGACAATGGTGAGATTTATAAGTTTGTTGGGCAGTGAATCTTGCAACCTTGTTATAGGTAGATTCTAGTTTTGCTAGACGTGTGGAGTTGAGATTAGTGAGAATTTGACAGCTATACAATAGAATGGGTAGTAGGTATGAGTGAGGGCAACTCTTGCTTTATTTGTAAGAAACCTTTTGTTTCATTAGAGAAGGCCCAGTTTTTGGTGTCTTAATAGTTAATTATATGCAAGTCAAATTTAAATTGGTTCTCTGTTCCTAGTTTTGTGCTAGTTTCAACAATGATGGATGTGTTAAGGGAGAGTACTGAAAAGGTTTTTTAAGGTGGGTGAGGTTTTTAGGATGAAAGAGTAGTTTTGTTTTTTTAGGATGAAGTATTAGCTGGTTGTCACAGACCCAGGATTCTGCCGAGTTGAAAGATGCTTGAGTAGCAGAAATAAGGTCATCGGGAGAGTCTGCAGTGGTAATGGCTGTAGAATCATCTGCATATTGAATAAAGGATGACCGAGGATAGGAGGTATGTTGAAGATTAGTGAAGATATTCAAAAGTAATGGGCTTAGGATGGATCCTTGGGGGACACCCATTTTCACTGAGAGGAGGGAGAGAGCCGAGAGCCATTTCACACATTGCAGGCAGTCTGTGAGATAGCTGGTAGACCAGGTAATAGAGGTACAGACATTTAAGTTAGACAGTTTGGATAGTAGGAGAGGGTGAGACTATATCAAAGGTTCTGGAGAGATCCAGGAATGGGCAAGAAACACATTTGTTATCCCTGGCCTGTTAGAAAGTGTTGAAGGATATTAGGGTGGTTAAGGTGCCGTGCTTGGTGTGAAAGCCATGCTGGGTGGGTGTGAGCAAGGATTCCTGTAACTACTTGTGTATGCATTTTTCCAGTATTTTTGATAGTGGAAAGAGGATTGCGATAGGTCTGAAGTTTGAAATGTCAGTAGTTGTCTCCCTTGTGTATAGGTAAGGTAGAATTCTTCCCAGATAGAAGGCACATTTGAGAGCGATGTTTATTAGGATAGATAAAGGAATAACACTCTGCAGCTACTTGCGGGAAATATGGAGGCATATGGTCAGCCAAGGAGGAGCAGGGTTTAAGTTTAGTGAGTATTTGATATAGTTAATAGGTACTAATTTAAGAGAGAATTTGGAGGAGGAGAGGGTTTGGGAGGGGTTAACTGTGTTGATAGTGGAGAAAGGTGTTTATCATCTTTGATATGGATTCAATAAAATAGGTATTGAATATAGTAGATGTTTCTTGAGTATTGTTTGGGCAGGGGTTGGGAGAAGGGTTTCCAGGATGCAAGATTTGTTTAATGAGTTCAGAATTTTTTAGGATCTGACCTTTGGGCAGTGGGGCGGGGGTTAAAATTCTTTATCCTTGTGTTTTTGCTAGATTTCTGAGTTCTTTATTTTTGTAAATGGGTTGGGAGCTTAATTTTTTACCCACATTTTCCACAATTTGTCTGGTATTCATTAGCGTGCGGGTAGCTTTAGTTAACCATGGTGATGTATTGGATTTGATCCGCACAGTGTGGAGAGGGAACAAATGAGTTTAGGATATTACGAAAGGTTGAGTTAAATGAGTGGACAGCATCGTTGAGAGGGAGGAGCGTTAGTTGTGACCAGTTTATTTTGGAGAGAAGAGCATTAAAGGTGATTGGGCAGAAGGTGTTAAGTTTATGGCAGGTTGTTTTTGCATGGCTTGGTGAAATGGTGTGCATCTGAACTTTCACAGGGGAGTGGTCACTTAGGGAGTCAGGGTTGTAGGATCATGATATTTATTTGGGTCTGAGACTAAAATCCAGTCTGAGATTTGTTAGAATGGGTAGAAGAGACTAGTTTCACACAACCATGCAAGTTGATGGAGGTAGTTAGCTTCCTGAAGGGTTAGCCAGTTGATATTTACATCCCCAAGAAGGATGGTTTCATTGTGAAAGTTTAGAGAAAGGTAGAGAATGCTTTTTAGAAAGGTAAGGTTATCACCTGGAGGAAAGTAAATGGCTAAAACGGTGTTGGTTGTGTAAGTTTAAAGTTGGCCAACAGGAGTTCATTAGGTGAGGAGGAAGTGGTTCAGTCCGGATTTTGGGGCTGGAATGCATGATATGAGGTATAACCTGATAGTGCTGGGGTGCTCTCAGGAGCCTTGAACCAGGTTTCAGTCACAGCACAGACATCGATGTTCTCCATACTGAGGAGGGCTTCGAGGGCGTGCATCTTGAGGTTTAGACTTCTGGCATTGAGCAGTATTACCCTTAGTTTTTCTCCATTTTTGTTTTCTAGGGCGGTAGGTTTATCATTTGAGCCTTGCCTAAAAAAGGCACTATGGGGGTGGCAAGAGCCTTTGCCAATATCCGGAAGCCCAGGGGTGACAGGTGCAAGCCGTCAAGCAAGCCAAGGAAGATACTGCCAGCCAATGATTTTGGAGCATTATGTATTTAATGAGGACCATCTGAAAAAGGTGGTAGATTGGTAGATTCTGAAGTGTCCGGAGGAAGACTAAAGCGCTCAATCTTTGTTTTTAAAAATATTTTATTTTGTATACGTTTTTTCAGTGTAATAAAACACTTTACCTTTATCAGATTCCTGGGACTAATTTAGGACCATCCTGGTCCTCGAACACTGAGACTGTCTTTATTGTACCAGAACTGCGCATTGTGTGGGTGTTTTGTGGACATTTCACTTTTTGGTTACTACTGCTATCTTGAAGGGTATGCTGCCTTCCACTTAACCCCCAGCCTACCTGAATGTAGTCATTGCTAGCTCTGATAGTTAACTGCTGCAGTGATATTGGGAATAACTAAGCAAACCACCTTCCCCATATCTTACTTTCATTCTTACTGTACTTGTAGATGCTAGTGTTGTCACCATTGTAATCCAGTTCCCACCCACTCCATTCTGACTAAATATGGAATGGGGTGGGAATGCATCCTTAGTCAGTGTCAGTAGCGCAACAGGCAGTGCACGCTCTGTTGGTGCAGAAGGCTGTGGATTTTGTTCCCTCACCAGGTTGGTTGAATGCTGACATGACAGTGCAAGGGGTTGCTGCACTGTGTGCCGTCCTTTTGATATGTTAAGCAGAGGCTCAATCTGCATGAGGTGGTGGTAGCTCAGGTGGATGTCAAATTCCGCGGCATCTGATAGGTTAGGGGAAGTTCCTAAAATTCCCTGTCCAAATTTCTATGGTATAAATACCACCTCTAGTTCCCTGAAGAGGCTACTGGCCTAGGGGGACTAACAAAAGATGGATACTATTCCTTTTTACACCTTGTACCCTGACCCTTTCACACTACTCACAGTATCTGTTTTGCTCTGGTGACTTAGGATGGCATCTTCTAAGTAATCACCTGGGGTTTTCTTTGGAGCACTATTTCCTTTGGTTCCATACTATACAGGTGGAGATAGATGAACTAAATGGCCACCTGTATGGCAGCCTTTATACTAAGTGTGGTAATATCTATAGAAATGATGTTGCGCTAATTTAGGGGATGGGTGCTTGGCTTCAATAATCTTGGGTCTTTACCTCCCTCCACATGCAGCTGTGGTCCCTGATGAGATTTGCAGAAGTGGCCTAAACTGAATACCAGATAATGCTTTGTTTAAAACAGCTGTCTTGTGGGTCAGGTCTAATCATTTTTAGTTCCATACACTGGTCTCAACCACAGTCTCACCTTCAAAAAAAATTCAGCAAATGTGTATTTGCTGTAGCACTTCATTAGATTATAGCAGAAACTTTTTCCTTTACTATATTGATTGGCTCTTTGCCATCTCCACATGAAATTGATTAAAGCCAGGGTCCTTGGAGGCTGTTGTGAGCACTGGATTCCCAGGTGGAGCTTCTTAAAAGTACAGAAAGGATGGCACTTGGGCACAGTCTAGCAAAACAAGCATTCCAAAGGCAGGATCAGTTTTTGTCTCATTAATACCAGCTTCATTAAGGGCAATGGGGTGTCAGGGATACTGGTCTGTGTTCATATGTAGCTCTTCTGTAGATGCGCAGTTGTGAATTCTGCACAGATGCCATATCTGTATAAAATCTAGTATGTAAATGGCATTTGGCTTGGTGGCTTTACTATGCTAACCTGGCTATGAGCATTAAGACATCACTGCCTTTGGAGTGGGAGTGTTTAGGGGGAGAATCTGAGAGATGTGATCAGAGGCTAGACTACACATCACACTTTTGGAAATGGTTCTGGTGTTACAGCCCTTTCGGAACATTTTAAGGTGTAGTAGCTATTAACAGTAGTGTTTGTAATGTGGTATGTCAGGTGGATTTGACACGATTCTGTCATCCATACAGTGAAACCAAGAGGTTTTAGGAATCTATTTGTCATCACAAATAGCAACACACCACCAGCCAGGCTGTTCTAGCAGTTGGGCTCGCTGCTTACTGATCAGCAGATGATGTTGGTTTCTGTTGGCAAGACCTTTTTTATCGTTTGGTCACTAGGCTTGTCCCATCTTCCTTGGCAAACTCCAAATTCAAAAGAAGCACTTTGTCCAGCATTTCTCCATAGGAATGGTTTCTTGGAGCTTCAGACCAAGAACTGCCACTAGTCTACTGTGCGTCATTTTTGATTTGAAGTTCCACTAGAAATCTAAATGGAGCAAAAGCTAAAGTCCTCCACTTTTTTGGTTTTGGCAATGTTGGGTTCTTCCTGATTTAACTTCACTTGGTGAGAAATCTTCCCCTTTTAAAAGCTTCAGCACTCTGGTCATCTATTTAAGACATGCTTGGACCTTCTGTCTTTGCGTTTAACTGTACTGGCTACTTCCAGTAACCTACTGTGCATCTACTTACCTGTCTGAGGTGGTTCATATCACCTTCTGCTCTAGGAATTTAAGAAGTGTTTGTACTTGGTATCTGGATGGATGGACCCCTTTACTACAGCAGTCCCTGCTGTTTTGGAGATTTTCTTATTTTTTTCCATTTGGACCCAAGTTGCTGTTTGCAGGAACTTTTTAGCAGTTACTTCAAACTTTCATCAGGCTAAACTGCTCTGAGCATCCTTAAATATTTAATGCCTTTGTCAAGTCTCCTTTTTTGACACTTGCAGTAAGAGAACCAGTGCCCCTTGAAAGTAACTTCAAGTTGAATACCTCCTATTTGAACCAGCCAAAGTAATAGGAGATCCTGTTCTCATGATCAGTTACTTCAGGATGAATTGGTTTGCTTTGGATGTTATGGTTTGTAATTACCTTTACTGTCCATTCACTAAAACATTTATGCAAGTGGTAGTCATGGCGATAAATGCCAATCACTCAGTGGTCTCATTTTTTTTGAACAGTTGAAAGTTGTACATCTCTTTGAAAAAAATACAATTGCCTGTAAATATTTAAGGAAAAAAGGATTTAAAAGTTTAGTGAACAAGTTGGGCTAAAAGTGTGAAGTCATATTGTCCAAAAGTTTTTGGGCTATTTAACAGGTAAAGCACTGGCTGTCTGGTAGCCATTCTTTAAAAATGCTTTTAGAGGACAGTTTTGCTGTTTCATTGTCTCCCTTTCAGACTTATGCAAGGTACTAAGCTGGCTGTCTCAAAGACTTGGACAGCTTTGGGGCTACAATTGCTAGTAATGTTTTCATACCATCCGGGAGGAGGAAGTTTGGATCTCCTTTCTAGATGTTGAAGTTGTTAGGATCATGTAAGGTACAAATGTTAGTTACCATAATTGTTGCACATAATCTTCATTTTGACGGACCTCGTTCCCCATGTTTTACCTTTATTGTGCGTTACGTTGCATGTGTAGATGTATGTGTGTGTGTGTCTGTGTGCAAATACGTTTGTTTTGTGCACAAACATATATGGCACGCACAGTCTTGTGTAGATACTGGAGTTTAAGATATTGTTGCAAGTTTGTGGACTGGTGTGTACTCGCTGTTTTGGGGGACTTGAAAGCTCTGCTGATTTGTAAGAGGTGCAGAACATTTTAGTGCCTACTGTAACTAGTTCTCGTTGAAGCTGGTCATAGATCATGAAGAGCTGTCTTGGTAAGTGAAGTACATGACTTGATTTTTCCAGAGTGTACGTGTTAGTCTAATATTCCTATAGCAAAGCCAGCTTTGTGGCCTAGAGAGAGCTAACTGTGCTGTATGCGACCAGAGTTAAATTAGACTTGGATGCCTTTAAAAAGCTGGTTGGGGAAGATGGGATTGAATGACCACTAATGGCTTGCTTGTCTTGGGGAGGTGGTCAATAGCTGTGACTCTTCATATAGGTGATACTAATGGGAGCCATAGGTGTTTGCCTAGTGAGGTTCCAAGCTGGTCAGGCCAGCACTGTGTGCTAAAGCGCTAGAAAACAGAACATTGTGCAAAACTAAGTTTTTGTTTTATCCCTCAGGAATCTGCAGTCTTGGGCTCAGACATGCTGCAGGGGGAAGGGGTACTTTTTTTAAGGATTGAGGCTAGGCTGCTTCCCAGTGACAAGCAAGCTGACCTGCTCCCCAACAGCCGGCAGGAGGTGGTGAGGAGGGCTGATGAGGATCCCCTAGCAAGAACAGATTGGATGCAAGGCTGTCCCCTACCCTGAGAAAATGCATCTTTTGTGTTGGAATGAATGGACTACTTTGTAAAGGTGGGGAAGTCACTGGGCTGTGGTTCTGAGGGTGGAGCAAAGCATTTTGCAGAGGGTGGCATGTAAAGGACTACTCTTCCCTTTTACCTAAAGTAAACCGGGGGGGGGGGGGAGATAATCTAGAAGATTCGAGTCAGGTCTGGTATCCACAGCTCTCAACCTCCCATTTCCAAAATGAGGAACACTAGCCCTCGTAATATGGAACAAATGGGCAAAATGTGAAACTCGTACTAATGGTGTACTAACTTCAACTAGGAAGGTCCTAGGATGTTTAAAATATGTTGGGTTCTTTACTTATAAAAAGATCTTTTAATGAGTTATTGTAATTCAGTTATTTACTATGGATGTCAGTTAAAAAAAAAAAAAAATAATAAATTTCTGATGCTGTGCGAGACAGATCCTTTCAGTGTGGAACTTTGGAAACGAACTTTTTAAGACCCCAAATGAGCAACATTCTTAACGAGATGCACTTAAGGTATGCTCATATCTCACCTGTCAGAGGGTGATGGGACTAACTCGTATAAAGGATTAGGCGAGGTAAAATCACTTTATTCCTCAGAGAGGGCGTAAGACTCCTATCTTTGCTAGTTAAACTCCTTGGTGCAGGTTTAAGTAGCTTATGCAGTTAAGCAGGTAGATTTGAGTGTTGATGCAGAAATGTGCAAGGACGTCTGACAAAAAGCAAAACTGTCTCTGAATTATCACAGCCATTGCCAAGTTGCTTTATGCAAGACTTGCCTGTTAAAGTAACAGTCTAAAAGCCATGTTGGCTACAGTGACTTTGGACTAATCCTTTGTACTGTTTATACTAGAGGTAGTTTCAGAGGTGGCCTTGAGCCAAACTTTAGCTAATCCATTTCTTCCTTAAACGAGTGGAAAGCACCATCTTGATAGACCAGAGTACTTAAGATCGAGAACAGCTTACATTATACCATTGAGGTAATCTGTACTGTTTGTAGTATAAATTAAACTGGAAAACTGATTCATGTGGATATACATTTGTATCAATCGTGCAAGTACTTTGCCACTCTGATAACCTGATGCTGGTGGATTTCCCTTGCTTTCTGTGGTCAGTTCAGGTGAAGATGCTGTTTGCAAGCTTGCTAGAATTTCCTTTCAGGCCCAGAATGGACCCTCTGGCTACCTGAAGTTGGGCTCGCCTTGTCTACAGTAAGGCAAAGTAGGAAGACGGTCCTGTCTGTACAACTGTCCTAGATGTTCTTCGTCTTCCATTGCTGCAGTCCTTACTGATGCAGAAGCAGTAACATTTTTTTTTTTTCAGTTTTTAACCTGATGTCAGAAAAGTGATGTGTAAAATTTGAATGAAAAACAGAAATACCTAGGGATTAGGGATTACATTACATTGTGTATGTATTTTGGGGCCTTGTTGGCGTTGTTGGTTGTGTTGGTTGTGCTAGGTTTTAACACAACAAAAATTAAGAGGAGAGGAGTTAGACTGTGCCAGAGATTAGTTTGGGGAGCGTTGCAATTATAAAATGCCCCCGGATGCTCCGGCCGCCCGGCCCAAGAGCGTAAGGACAAAGTCTCAGGCAGAAACTTTACTGTTACAGGATGTACCCTCTCAGGAGGCAGGCCAGGCTGAGGGGCTCAGGTAACTATTCTTCCTCCTCTCCCAAAGTAGTTAGGCCTCTCCTTCTGTTAGAGGAAGGCCAAGTTCAGTTTCAGTAGGGTTCTGTACCTAAGAAACATATGCTTAAAATGGCAGAAGATTTGATTACTATGATTAGAGGTTCTATGGGCCCTCCTGATAAGAGGCCTAGGGTGGAACCAGAGTTTGACAGTTTTGAACAGGGTTCAGGGGCTTCTGAGTCTTCTGGAAGATTTGCAGGAGTATCCTCATTATTCTGATTCTGATGTGGATGATGCCACTCTCCGGCTTCTCTCCCCTGAGGATTTTCATTTTCAGAGACTCTGCATTCCATGAGGGAGCACTTTAAATGGGAAGGCCAGGATTACTCTGATTCCAGGAAGAGGCTTAGGAATTCTTGTTTTACCCCAGCATAGGCCCTTAGCTATACCTCCTGTGTTGACTGTGGTGGAAGATGTTTTGCAGAGGCTTCCCTGAACCCTGATTCCTTGCCTCCTGCTCCTGTTAAACCTGATAGGTACTATAGGGTGCCGAAGCTCATAAGTATTTGTTTAAGAGTCCTAGACCCAGAAACTGTTTCTCAGGGGCCTAAAGGTGTTAAAGCCTCTGTGGTTAAAAATCCTGTTCCCACTGACAAAGAGCAAGGGCATTAGATAGGTGGGGTAAGAAAGTGTATACTTCTTCCACTCTAGCCATGAGAGCTTTGAATTGTCAGTTTCACATGCTGAAATATCAAAATTATCTCCTTTCACAATTGAAATCTAAGGTGGATGCTAAGGTATTGATTGTAAAGAATTGCTGGATTTAGTTTATGTGTCTGAACAAGGCATTCTTTGCAATGTGGTTTTGATGCTGTGCAGGCCTCAGGCATGCCTGGTTGAGGGATCAAAATTTGGCTGAGCATGTTAAGACGAGGATTTTGGATGCTCCTTTACAGTCTGATGTGTTGTTTGGTTCACCTGTGGAAGCAGTTTTAAAGAAAATGGAGGACAAAGCTAAGTCTATGCAAACTGTTAAAGATTTTTGCAGGTACAGCCACCAAAGTTTAGTAGAAATTGGCCTGCTAAGGGGTGGACATATCCTGGTTCTTTAGGCCTAGAACGGGAGTTCACCTGCTCAGACTTCTGGTGAGGGCAGGGGTCAGTCCTTTCGTAAACAGACCCACAGCTGCCAGTAGATTCTCGTCTGGCAGCACTGTCTCTTTTCCAAGAAAATTGGGATTTAATTACTCTAGACAGATGGGTGTTGGACATAATTCACCAGGTTACAGATTTTATTTCCATACAATGCCCCTTTCACAGGCATGCCAGACGTTCCTCCTCACAACGAAAAGAGGCTCACAAGCAAGTTTCTCAGTTACTCCAAATGGGGCCATTCAGCCAGTCCCTGTATCAGAAATTTTATTCTCGCATGTTCCTAGTACCACAGAAGGGTACGTACGTGGATTTATCTCTCCTCAACACTTATCTGGGCGTTCCCAAGTTCAAGATGTTGACGTTACAACAGCTTTGGTCACTGGATGGTAACTTTAGATCTCAAGGAAGCTTACCTTCATGTGCCTATCAGGCTAAGTTACAGGAAGTATCTGCGGTTTCGAGCTGGAGATTCTCATTATCAGTTCTTTGCATTGCCCTTTGGCTTATCTAAGAGTATTCACAAAGGTTCTGGCTCCAGTGATAGCTTACTTCAGGCTACAAGGACTTCAAATCTATCCTTATTTAGACAACTGCCTGATTCTGGCTCAAGAAAGGAAGACCTTCTACAGCATCTGGAATGTGTTATAGCAGTGCTAAGATGCCTATCTGTGAAGCGGTGTGAACGAAATAAAGTCCAGTCTAGTACCCTCTCAAGACATGTGCTTTCTGGGTGTGAGACTGCATACAGCAGCCCAGATGGCCTTTTAACCCCGGACAAACAAAAGAGTCTATCACTTTACTTCCATCAACTATCTCCTCAGTCCGTGCTGACTGCAAAGACAGTCCTTCCAGCATTAGGGTTCATGGCATCTTGTATTCTGGTGCTTCCCAATGCCAAACTGCATATGAGGAAGTTACAATGGTATCTCAAAATGTATGGACACAGCACTGCCAGGATTTAGACACTGTCATTCAAATAATACCTTGCCTTCAAAGAGAATTTTTGTGGTGGGCTCAGGAATGTCACCTAAACAAGGGACTCTCTGTGACCCAGCCAGAGTCAGATTTTACCGACAGATGCCTCGGACATTGCTTGGGGAGCTCATCTAAATGGAAAGTGGATACAAGACAAGTGGCCTGCCAGACTACAGCATCTACATATCAACATGAAGGAGATGTTAGCAGTCCAGTTCGCATTACTGGCTTTCAAGGAGTTACTTCTTCCAGGGCAGGTGTTGATTCTAACAGACAACACAACTGTCATGTGGTACTTCAACAAACAAGGGGAACACATTCTTATCCTCTATGCAGGCAAGCAATGATTTTATGGGAGACTGCTACGCTTGCACCTAACTCTTCAGGCAAGGTTTCTGCCAGGAGCACAGCACTCCTTAGCAGATGTGTTAAGCAGACAAATCATGGATCCCCACAAGTGGAAACTGGATCTTCATGTATTTCAGAAATTGACAGTGTCATGGGGAACTCCAGACATAGCTCTGTTCGCTTCTCCACTAAACCACCAGCTGCCACAGTTTTGCACAAAGGGGTTTCATCACACAGCTTGGAAAGTGGATGCTCTGTCTTTCAGTTGGGCGAACCTTCATGTGTATGCCTTTCCACCTCTGCCTCTTCTTCCACAGGTACTGTTAAAGGTCAGACAGGACAGGCCAAGGATGATTTTGATAGCTCCAGATTGGCCTCGGCAACACTGGTTCCCTCTACTACGGAGTCTGGTAAAGAAGCCTCCAAGGCCTTTACCTTTGATTCCACATCTGTTATCCCAGCAGGACGGTTATCTGCTCCATTTCAAGCTTCACTCTCTTCATCTGACAGCCTGGCATATTCTGTGTTGAAACACAGCAGGTCTCAACTTCCTCAACAAGTTTTAAATGTAATTATGGAAGCTAGAAGACCTAGTACAGCTAAATGGAAGAGATTTTTATTTTGGAGTAAAGCAAAGAATTTGGAGATTTCTGAGCCTAATTTGAGTATGGCTCTTCAATATCTTACTGAGTTACTAGACAGGGGTCTGTCCTTCTCTTCCATTAAGATTCATGCTGCAGCAATCTCAGCTCACTATGATTGTGACCCACCATTGTTTTCGCATCCTTTGTTCAAGCAGTTTCTTAGAGGGCAAAAATATAAGACCCCGAGCTCCTACTCCTGCTTGGGATCTCAATTTTGTGTTGGAAAAACTTACTCTACAACCTTTTGAGCCTGCGGCTACTGCTGAATTGAAATATTTGTCATGGAAGACTGCTTTTTGTTGGCTATTACTTGTCTGAGTTGCAGGCCCTTATGGCAGTTGAGCCCTTTTGATTTTCCATAAGGATAGGGTATCATTAATCCTTCCTTTATGCCTAAAGTGGTTTCTAGTGTGGCTTTAAACCAAACTATTCATTTGCCTACTTTTATGCAGACCCCAAAATAAAGGGAAAAGATTTTGCATACTTTAGATGTACACAGGCAATTATTACTTAAGCAGGACTAAGGATTTTCGCAGTCTCAGCAGTTGTTTGTTTCTTTTGCTTTGAGTTCACAGGGCAAGCCTGTGTCAAAACAAACTATTTCTAGGTGGATTGGCTTTTGCATTGCATTTTGTTATTCCCATCATGGCAAGGAGATTCCTGCTGGGATTAGGCCTCATTCCACTAGGGCTACTGCCGGATATTTTGGAAGCAGCTACTTGGAGTTCAGTGCATACTTTCTCTAAGCATTATCACCTTCCTATCTACTCTAAGTCTAGGGTTTTGCCACAGCTGTTTTGCAAGGCATGTTGTCAGCTCCTGCTTCTTTATGATTTGCCAGCCTCCCTTACCTCTGCTTTGGGATTCTACCCAATAGTAAGGACTGCAGCAATGGAAGGCGAAGAACATAGTACAGTTTTGTACCTACCATAAATGTAGATGTTCGAGGATTCCATTCCCTCCTTCCCTCTATGTTTAGGGGTGGTTGTATAGGTGAATTTACCTGTTTATATTTTTGTATATATTATTCATGTTTTTGGTGCAGGTATTTTGGGCCTTGTCTTTTTAGGGTCTTCTGACATCTGGGGCAAGAAAAGACTGAGGATATGCCGCCGGTCGCGGCATTTAGTACCTGACGTACTGGCGTCAGTCTAATGCGCCCTGACCTCTGGTATTCGGGCCGACTGGATGCGGACTATACCCAATAGTAAGGACTGCAGCAATGGAATCCTCGAACATCTACATTTATGGTAGGTACAAAACTGTACTTTCTCTTCTGGGGACAATGGACACTAGTCCATGAGGTTGGATGCTTTCTTACTCCAACCTAAGCAGAGGAATAGTCTGCAGATCTGCTCAGGAATTTATTTACGAACAGAGCATGACAAGTACAGTTAATCTCCCATTTAGAAACAACTACAACAAGGTTTGTATCTTTGCATCTTGCCAGCATCTTTGTAAGGAGGCAACCAGCTATGTGAAGGTTGGGTTAGAAAGATTTTGGTTACTTTAATACTGCAGCAGTAATCCTTGTATTGGAGTATCTGTTCTGGTGAGTTGAACAGGTAGCTGTAGTTTGTGTGCTGTAGATGGCCGCCTTGAAGATCAGCTGATGTAATGACAGCATTTACTTCATATGTATATGCATAATGCAGCTTGGCAGTAGTAGAGATCTGGAGCATTAAGTTCAGTGTGGCAGTGCTGCACAGCTGTCCTACTTCTGCTTTTGTCTATGCTGGCAGACCATTGTACTGAGCCCGTATGTTTCCATGTACTCTGTATCCCAAGTAATAGGACAGGCTCTAATCCAGGCAGCCATGGTAGTGGCTTGTTTTCTTTGCTGTCCTAACAATGAGGGTGTTTGTGTTTAAAGCCTTAACTCCACCTGATGGCTGAAAACTGATTTACTACTGAACATTCTTCTGTTCACTTTGCTGTTTTCCACTTAAACTATGTTTGCATTCACTAGCTTGAGATAACCAGGCTCTATTGCCCACTTCTGGCCCCTTTAGTACCATGCAGGCATCTGTGTTGATCTGATTGGAACCACTGCTCTCCATCTATAGGATGAGTCTCTGCGTGCTACTCTACTACTAGACCCTTCTGACACCTGCACTGTTCAAACTAAGGAAGTGTGGATTGTCAGGGCTTTATCTCTCTGCCAGAGTTGGGCATGCAACTACCAATATACAAAGACTGTAGTAAACTTAAAATATTTCATATTGAACTGTTACCCTCCACTTTGAAAATGCTACCTGCTTATTTGCTTCAGGACAGGCTGAGATGACCTGGTATTCTTAGATTTGTATACGACCCGCTTGGACTGGTGTCCTTGACTTTTGCACAGATGACAGCTTCACATTTCCTTCCACCTGTCTAAATCTTCATTTGCTGTTCTGTCCTTTGTGTACTAGAGGAAGAGGGTTTAATTTGCTGACTAGCTGTTTTTTTCCAAAAGCTGTAGTCCTATGATCTAATTAGTCACTATTCTGGAACCAGCTTTCACGGTTTACCTAATTGTTAGTATGTGTACACATCGGGCTCCTTAGTGCCACTTTCATCTGTGTTCCAATCATGCCTCCCTGCCTTTAAGTGTTTTTACCCAGTCCATTTACATCCCAACTGGAAGCCATCTCTTTGCCTTCCTGTATCTCCAGAACTGACTTTGCAGTTGATTGGTAATATATATGAAAATAGAAAATTTTGGTAATCTAACCTCTGCAGTTTACTTTAGCTTCAACTTTATATATGTGTATATAGACTTGAATCAGACATGTATGTAAAAGTGAGTGTGTGTTTTTCTTTTTCATCTGAATTCTTGAGGACTTCGGAGTTTGAGGGCTTTTATGTAGCTTCTCACTGGCTTGTGCATATTGCTGACTTGCACATGTGGCATTTAGTTATGACTTTGCCAGCTTGGACTTATTCCCTTGTCTGACAATTTTGTAACTGCCCCATTGGGGAAATTCCATGTTAAGATGGTATCAAGTCTTCATCTAGCTGGAATCCACAAGCTGGAGAGCTGCAGCAGTTACCAGCTTTAGCTTGTTCACTGGTACAAGTGCAATCTCCGACTGAACACCAGTGAGTGAAGTCTGGCTACTCTCCCAAAGACTTTTTACCCCCAGATTTTGCACTTTCATATAACGTTTTGAGGCCACGAGGTAATTGTTCAACTTGGAGGGACTCTGCTTTTAAGCCTTTTTTCCAGACTTCAGATTCCACAAGGGACATCAATTACTTATCCTTTTCGGAAGTGTGTAGTCTTGCTGTGTAACCTTCAATTAATAAGGCTGTCTTTCAGGTAGCGGAACTTGCCTACAGGTTTCTCTGGTTGGGTATATTGAGTATCTTGTGTTTGTGTAGCCCACACTTCCCTGTTTGGCCCAGACTCAACAGAAGTGAGAGCTGTCCTGAAATTACTGACCCTGAGGTGAACCCCTACTTAACTGTGAAGCTGGTAGAGGCAGTATTGTGCAACAGCTATTTGCTTGGGTTGTACTCTGGGGGTTCAGGTTATACCTAGAATTTCTTTTCCTCAGTTGCCTTGTATTCTGGAATTGTGTGAATGTGAGCCTATACATTACAAGCCAGCAATTTCCATTTTTTTTGGAGTATTCCATTTTTTCTGATATGTGGTGATCCGAAGCTTATTCTTGGGTTGGGTGGATCTTCCCCACTCTGGAAGGTGTATGGGGACTTGCCCTCTTTGTAAAATTAATATCTATGATTTAAGTTGACATCTGGTCAATACCTTACTGGACTGCCACCAATTAATGTGACATCTGGCCACCCCCATGGGACTGCCCCTAATTAATGCAATGTCCCCCACTAACCTGGGTTAGTAACCAAGGCACTTCAATCCTCACTACTGACTCCATTGTGAGACTGTCTCTTAAACAGGAGTAATATGTCACAATATTCCCCAAGATCACAACAGGAACATGCTCTTATGTGGGACTGGACTGTATACTTTTGTCCACCCCAATGCAACTCCTTATTGCACAATTAGAACAGTGTCCCAGTTTAAGACCTCTGATGCACTTGCACTCTAAGTTTCTAGCTGTGTCCCTTCCTCAAAATAATAGATAATGCTGCCACCAATCAGGGTCTTCATGTCCTTGTAAAGGGGGTGTCCAATTATGAAAATGAAATCTCTAAAGATAGTTATAACCAGAAATGGACAGGCCTTCGAGTTGACCTGGGAGTATCAAACGAGTAAGCACTCTAATCTGTAAAGAACACACTGATTTACAGCCACAGTGTAAAGTAATGGAAAACATTTAATAAGTAAAATGATTAGAAGAATGTAAATCGCTTTTCAGTAAACACCAGAATTCAGTCAGCAGAAATGTAAAGTTAAACTGTAGGATAGAAGTCCATCATTCTAGAAAAACTGATTCAACTTTTCTTATGTAACTAGTGTACTGTCCATGATCTAATGTAAATCATAACACCAAGGCTCTAATGTAAATCATAACATCAAGTCAAAGGCAGGCTTAGTTTTTGAGTTCTTTCTTGGGTGTCCACTAACTGCATCTGCTCTTCACTGATTGCACAGTTTGTCTCCACCATCTTGTTTTTAAAAAGCAAGTCAGTTTGAAAGTTTTTTCCAGTCAGCTGTTCAAATCACCTAGCAACCAGGAATATTGTAACGACATCACCTGTTCAGCTGATTCTCTCCATTTTGTGTTTTGGAATGTCCCTCACGTGCAATTAGAAATCTATCAAAACACTGACAGTCTGTGTAAACAGGGAGATGTTCAACATTTAAAAAAAACTTATTTACATTTCACAATTGGACATGCTGGCATACAGTACAAGCTAATCTGAGAATATACACATCTGCAGCCAGACATGCTAAGTGTTTTAAATTTCTTCACACAAGTTGCCTGTTTTTATAATTCCACCATTTGTACTAGTCTTCCTACTGTAATTCAGACTAATCTGCAAATGGTATGAAGCAACTTAAACCAGTGTAGAACAGTTTTCAGCTACCCTGATAGGTCTTGGTTTATTATGGTGAGTGGGAATATCAGCATTGCTTACTTGTAGTAATTTACACAACTTGTCTTCTGGACTGTTTGCAAATGAGCCGAAAAGAGCGCAAGTGCACATACAAATAAGCATACTGTTCATTTGTTTAAGATGGGGGGGGTCTTGCATGTATAGTCATTATGATTGAATTTTCTGTCTAGGTCTAGAACAGCATATTCCTTCACCCAGTCTTCAGCAGAAGAGTTATTTTGCACCTATCCCAGTGAAAGATGAGAGGTCTGCAGAAGATAAAGTTGATATTCTGGAGATGCTACACAAAGCCAAAGTGGATCTAAAACCTCTTCTGAATAGTATGACTGCTAACAAAGAGAAGTTAAGGGAAAGCAGTAAGTTTTTTTTTTGGCTTTTTTTGTAGGTACTAGTGCATGTAAGGCTTTAAAACTCAATGAAGCTCTTCAAAATAAGTTTTTTTCACCTCATTTTTGTATACAGGTTTAGATTTTGGTGAAAATGTAGTCCGTGTGCTACCATTTTGCAGGTAGCTCTGCAGGGAATGCCACTTTTTTCCTGCAGTGGAGCCATATGGAGTTTTTTAGCAGGGTGACTAGTTTTGTTCTCTGAAGACCTTTAGTTAATGTATTCAGGTGTTATTGTACTAAGTGCATGTACTTGTGTAGCCAGGTGTTTACATGTACCCCCCCCAAGCGTACTGGCTCTTGTCAAATGTACTTACATTACTTTTGTAATGTAATGGCTGAAAGGTCACACTGTTCAGGTCTGATATCAAAATTTGATTTGCAGTGCTTGTCTTTCAGTGGCTTAATACACTTAGTGCCGCATTACTCAGCAGAGGGAACTAGTTCATTTTGCCCATTTATCCACTGCATTTACTTCATAGTAACGAGGGAATTTGGCATTAGCTAAGTATTTTGGTGGAACTGATCCTGGGTAGGGACACCAGCATACCTTTCAACTGTCCAGATTTTTGCAGAATGTCCAGCTTTTTGCCTCTCTGTTTCTCAAAATTTTGGCGCTCTGGTAAATCCTTGACAAGTCATTGAGGATAGAAGTCTGAAAATTAGATTGGTTTCAAATGTCATACTCTTTTGAAAATTCATGCTAATGGAAAACGTGTTCTCTTTCTAAACTGTTTAAAAATTGTCCGTTTTTGGGCTTTTGTCCACCCATTTATAGCTTTGTTCAGATTTCTTGCTTTTAGAGGTTGAGAGGTATGGATGTCGGTGTATTGCAAAAGGGGAGGGGGCAAGGCGTATAACCGACCCCAAGTATGTTATGCCACTTAAAGTATATTTTCTTGTCATTTACCTCACTGTCAGTGGGTACAAATTGAATCGCCATCCAGTTGCAGTTTTGATTCACAAAACCAGGTTATACAGGCTTTGTTGTATCTGAAGACTTGTTTGTTTGGCTTTACAAATTGTTCTGTTGTGATAAGTGTTTGTTTTTTCAGAACCTAATAGTGCAAGCCTTATAGCATGTAGTAACCTGATTTGTTAGCAAAGTTTGTTTTGAATTCGTTTTTTTGTTTTGGTGTTGAAACAAGGTGTGTGCATAGCAGAAAATCCCTCATTTTCCAAAAGGAGTGCACACATGAAAATCCAATACACTGGTAATTTAGCAGGCAGAGAAGAGGAGGTCACTGACACTACTAGTGCCTCTTAGTCTTGAACACATATATATCTGAAGATTTTTTGCCAGCCTCTGGTTTGACTGTCAAGTAGCAATTTTCCTTGCATATCTTAGCTGCTTTGGAAGCAGGCAGGATCAGTAGTTTTACTACAAGGCATGCTTCTCAAATTGAATCCAGGTTTAATATGATTTCAGAGGTTCCTGTGACAGAACTTTTTGCGACTGTCTGAACTAGATGTACTGTCTTGGTACAGGAGGCAAGATTGTCTTGTCAGGTAAATTCATGGGCCAGTTTGAGGTTGTCACTCACCAAGGATGGCTGTTGGATGGTTGCTTTTACATTGCAGCTGTTTATATTTTGGACTGTAGGAATGTTAATCTTGGGTTAATTAGGTTCATAGGTTAGTTAGTACTAGCCTAACTGCCGTTGCGAGCCATTGTAAACCTAGCCAATTATCCCTAGAGACTCCAACCCTGCACCTTGTGTTTGTAAGGCAAACACCTTAACCATTAGGCCACCTTCCCAACCTATGAACCTGACTAACCTAAACCTATGAACGCTGATGTGCAAGTAGACTTCTAGAGGAGACCACATGCCTTGAACGGATCTTCCCTGAAAATGCCCCCCCCCCCACCCACCCTATCAGAAGCGTCAGTAGTCACTGTGGCACTGAGCTGAAGAGGTTGAAAGGGGCGACACCGAAGACTTTCGTCCATTCTCATCCACCAAAGGAGATCCTGCTTGCATAGATCGGTGATGAGGATTAGTGCGTTCAAGGGATGATGATTGTGTATCCATTGAGTTTGAAGAAGGGTCTTTCTAAGCCTAGACAAGTTTTCCTGTGCAACTATGCAATCATTGGGCATTCCAGCTTTCACTGAGAGGGATCTTCTCCCCAATAATTGAGTTTAACTGATGCATGAAATGTAGTCTGTTCATGGCGTTGTACGTTCATGGCGTTGTACTAGGCTAACAACCCATGGGCCTTTCTAAGCCTAGACAAGTTTTCCCAAAAGAATAATGGTGCTCTGTATCTGAATAGGACATTGAAAGGCAGGCATTTATAAGCTACTTTTATCCATGAGGGAAATGGATACCAGGCTGGGTGTAAATTTCCTATTCCCCATCCACTGGTCCAGATTGCACTTCAGTTGGGTAATAGATGAACTCCTCTTCACATGGATGGGCAACAGTGTCCCATAGGAAGGACAATTTCTGGAACATCTGTTTCTCCTGAATCTTAAGACAAAATTAAAGTCCCTAGACCCTGCATTTCTGATGCTCATGAATCCTCCTACATGTTTAAGTCAAAAAGTGTGAGGTTTGCGGATGCCTCGAAATCCAGGCATAGATTCCCTCCCCCCTGCAACCTATAGGAGACTGAGTAGAGGGAAAGGACTTTAAGGTGTTCTGCATAAGCCAGGTTTGTTGTGCCTTATTTTTTAAGCTACCTTTTGAGGTAGCTCTAATTGCTACATATGCTTGTTAATGTACATACGAGAGGGAACATTGTACTCTGGTCTAAGGGTGGAGTACATCTGTTTGGACCTAGGTGCCATGCCCTTATAAGCTGCACAAAAGATGTTTTCCGACCAATATGGCCATGTGGTCGAAGGCAAGGCTACTGTATGTGCATACCCAGATCCCTGACCACTGGGTTGGCTCTTGGGCAGATTATAAATGTGGTAAGCCAAGGGTGGTTGACTTCCCCAAGGGTGCAAGTTTGCATTTCTTGGCATTGAGTTTAAGACCATGACTTCGGTACCATTTGTTAGAGAGGGACCTTGAATGCTAGTGTCTGCAGGGGAGATTTGTAACCCTGAACTTGCAGTAGGCAAACTTGGTCAGCCATAAACTTTAAGCATTTGCTTCCATTTCGGAGAGATTCCAAAAGAGTGGGCCTAGTACGGAGACCTGGAGGGACTCCAGTAGTGACTTACCCCTTGGTCGATGTGGCCTCAACTATATTTATCTCCCGAGTCCTATTAGTGAGCCAGTTCGCTATAAAGCGGATGATAAAAGGGTTTATATCTAAATAAGTGAGCTTGTGTATAATGCCAGTGTAGGTTTTGTATCAAACGCCTTGGCCAGGTCGAGGTGAGCTGTGTGCAGTCTTACCTTCATCCATTGCTTTGACCCTGTATTTAACTGGCATTGCCTTCAACAAAGCAGAACTTTGATGGGTCCAGTGTTTGCAGGTTACCTATGTCTTCATTTATAATGTCTTCTGATTCTTTCCATGGCATTATGAGGCTGGTAAGACTTATGGGCCTGTAGTTACCCAGTTGAGGTTGGACCTCCTTTGTACAGGGTGACAGCTGTAGCCATATTCTATTCCTCGTCTCAAAACCTGACTGAAGGTTCCAGTTGAAAAGTGATTCCAGTGGACCTGAGAAGGCCTGTTTCATGCTGTTTAAACATTACGGGATGTTATCTGGACCCATTGATGCAATGTCTTTGGCCTTGGAAAGTACATTGACCTGTTCCCTAGTAATGTTTAGGGGGATTATGGTATGCAGTATTTCCTTGGGTTCAGCTCAACCCCCCCCCCCGATAGTCCTATCAGCCGAAAGGTTGATAATGGCCTCCATTTCAGTGTTAGTGATGCTATTTGCAACAAGTTCTGTGCATTTATTCCCCTGAGATTAGACTAGTATAGAAAGCTTTTTGTCCTTTGCCTAGGAAGCCATTCTTTCAAATTTAGCCTTTAAAGTATTAACTCTTAGCTGTCCGTTTAGATTGGTCAGGGGGCTTTTAGTATGTTACAGCTTTTTTCATATGCTTGGCCAAGATTTTTTTCTTTTTAACCAATGTAATATTGTGAACCCACCATAATGGCTTGCATTTGAGTTTTAGTATGAGTAGGCACAGCTTGCTGTATATAGCTGTGTGGCTGTACAGAGGTTTTTGTAAATGGCTCAGCCTATGATATGGTGGTAACTGGGTTTGGGGGTCCTTTGAATTTATCCAAGGTGTTGCTTAGCTGCTAAGATTTGTAAAGGGGAAGTTACTACTAGATAGTCAAACCAGAGGCTAGCAACACATCTTACTTTACAATGTGGAAAGAGTTCAAGTGGGCATTTCTAGACTTGGAGAAGGCATGTGACCAGGTCTCAAAAAAGCTGATTTGGGCAGTAGTGTGGTTTGAGGTCCCAGAAACATTGATAGAATTAGGTCCAGGCTATGTACAAAGACCCAGTAACTCAAGTAGGAACATTGTTCAGTCTCACAGAAGGGTTCCCATTCGGAGTGGGTGTGCACCAGAGTTCAGTTGTGAGCACACTGCTGTTCATACTGGTGATGGACTACATTAGCAAACTGGTCAGAGGGTACAGATCAGAGTTCCTGTATGCAAACAATGTGGCATTACAGGCAGACCGTGTAAAAACTTCAGTTTTGCATTCTCTTCTGTTCCCCTATCCTTTGAAGACGCCTGGGATGAAAAAATAACAGTAGTAATTTCAGCAAATTGAGGAAATCAGAAGCTGGGAATTGAGGTAGAAGGGAAGGTAATGAAACGGTTTACTAGCTTAAAGTATCTGGGATGTGTGGTTGTGGAGAAAGGAAGTCTGAAGAGGTCAAAGCTAGAGTAAGAGGGACTGCAACCAACTGGTATAGTGTCAGGTGTAGTGTAGGTAGAAGAATACCAAAAGATGAAAATTAAGGTGTACAAAACAGTGGTGCAACCAGTGTTGTATGGTACAGAAACCTGTGCAGTAAAGGCAGAGCAGTTGAAGTTAGAGGTGATGGAAATAAGTGCCAGAGAAGGGTGGCAGGATGCACACTGTGCCAGAGAAGGGTGGCAGGATGCACACTGTGCCAGAAGGGTGGCAGGATGCACACTGTGCCAGAGAAGGGTGGCAGGATGCACACTGTGCCAGATAGAAAGTAACAAAGAGCAGAATCCAAAGTAGCATCACTTACAGAGCAGAGAACAGATTATAGTGGTTCTGCACATGTAGAAAAGCAGAAGTTCATTTAAGATTTTGGACAGACAGGAAAAAGTAGTTGGAAATGAGGGTGTCCAGCAAAGAGGTGGATGGACTGTGAGCTGTGACAGGCAGGAGTGAAAACTGGAGTGCAATATTGAATCGAGAGATGGCAACAGTTGACACTACACCCTGACCCATGTAGAAAATGGGGAAAAAGGGGTTGATTATAATGCTTGGTAGAGAGGTTACTCCTGTAATAGTTAAAGGATTTCTGTTCCACTGGATCCTTGGATTTAATTTTAAGTAATACTGCTTTATAGTGAGACCTGACAATTGAGGACATTACAGTGGAGAAGAACATTGAACCCCCCCCATGTTTGAGTGCAGGTTCAAGGTTGGTTGTACCCTTGGTAGGAGAATAGGCAAACTGCTCCAGGATGTTGGTATTAAAAATTCAGACATCGGTGGGCTTCTGCATTAGAAGTGTAGGATTCACTATTTATGGAAGAGTAGTTGAGACCCCCATGAATGTCCTATATTGGGTTGAATGATGAGTGACTAGTACTTGAGATGTAGTATGGGTTTCCTGGGGCATTAAGGGGGAACTATAGGTTGCAAAGATATGGTACAACACCCTGCTTATGGTGAGTTGTGCATACAGGAGTTCTAGTGAATCACAGTAACTAGTCAATGTGTAGTTTTTAATAGATTGAAACTTCTCCACCTTTAGTTCCCTCCTGTGCTGTAGCTAGTCTAAAGGTGAAAGGCATTATAACCTTGCATAGCTGTGGTACTCTTCAAATTTAAAACCATGCCTTCATTACTACACCGATGTCTACACACACTCCAGGGAGAGGAAGACTTGCAGGGAGTGGAGTTTGACTTTTTTAGTATTGAGCAGTACCACCTTCGGATATTCCTTCATAGGTTGTTAGATTTATCAGTTTGGCGTTGCCTAAAAAGGCACTATGGGGTTGGAAAATCTTATCCCCTCTAGGCGTTTGGATATTAGAAAGTGCAGACCATCTGGCAAAGCAACATTTCTCCCAGGCCAAGTATTGTACCCCCCCCCTGTATTGATCTCGGAAGCTAAGCCAGTTAATGATTTTCTGTTGGTAAAATGGCGTCATCCTTAGAGAAGGTAGTATCCTGCTCAGCGTAGGCTCATACTTGTCAGTCAGAGAGCTCTATCGTATCTTGCTTCATATAGTTAAGGGAGGTATGTCTTTAGATTGCATAAATGCTGCATAGATTAGTATTAGGCTAACTGCTCTTGCAAGCCATTTTAAGCCTAGCCAGTTATCCATTGCGACTCCAACCCTGCACCTTATGTTTGCAAGACAAACACCTTAACCATTAGACCACCCTCCTAACCCCACAATAACCACCTTTGGTTAACAGCCACATGGGCTGACAGTCATTCAGGTACCTGTGGTTCCATGGTCTGAGTGCCTGTGAGACAGGCAGTTAATTGTGATTCTGTCCTTAGTCTGAGGGGCACGTCAGTGTGCCTCACTATAAAATAGCCAGTTTGGCTGTGCACTGGTTTGCCGTAAGGGCTTAGCAGTAGAGGCATTGGATAGTGGTTCTGTGTGTAGCTCTGGGTGGTGGTTTAACTGTTTACATGATGGCTGTGGATCCTTTTTTGATTTGTACTGTGCAGGAGGTCTTGGTGTTTTAGGAAGGTTACTGTTGAGCACCTCCACACAAGTAGTTCTTTACCCTGTGCTTACTGACCTCTGTAGGATTAGTTGTATGCAAGAGTTTTGCATTCAGTGTTAAAGTATTTACACTTCTCACATACTTCCTGTTTTAAAAATAAGTGGGTTGCTGGTGTACACTAGGCACTTGCTACAGTGCTTCACAATACCCATGTCAACCAGACTGGCCACAGAGTTGGGAAGTGCATATCCACGGCTACGGATCTACTCTGGTGGATAGGAAATTTTAAATATTGAATAGGTCAGCAAGGCAAGGAACCTGAGCAATGTTTGGCTGTGCGCAAGCTAGATTATCTAGTAGTCTAAAATTCCCAGAATTCACCTGTACACTGACTGGGGAAACAGTCTTGTTGATCTCTGGTGGGTGCTTTTGGAGAGCCTGTGTATCCTTTAAAGCATTTTAAGAGGCAGGGGATCCAGGCAGAAATCAGAAAATGCACAGTGCTTAAATCTAATGGGTCAGTGAGTCTAGATTTGTAGGTCCCTAGAGTTCCAGACATTCAAGATGTCCCTCTAACAAGATTTCTTGCTCCTACCTCTTGGAAAACCAGACAGGTTTTATATAATTCTGAAAATCTGTTCTTGTATGAGAACCTGGTGGTGACCTCACTATATTGTCTGTAGATGCTGCTTACAGGGTTTAAGTTGGCTCCAGGTTTCTCACCAGTCGACTAGTGCAGGGTTTTGTTTCATCTTTATGCAATTTGCTTTTAACCACTTTTGGGTACACAAGCCAAAATAATTTTGAGGGGAGGGGCTCACACGTGGAGTTAGTTTGAACTGAGCTAGTCAGCTTTTATGGTTAAACATGGATATCATTGGTCTTTAGAGGGGGAACAAGTGCAATACACAGGCATTCGTATTCATGCTTCAGGCCCACAGGGAATGTTAATGAACTGCTAGTAAATGGTCTTCCGAACAGATAAATGCAAATGGAACTTTGTTCCTTTTCCCAATAACATTTTGAAAGGCTTCAAAAGGCAAGAGGAAGAGTTTTTATCCATATGTGTACAGCAGGAATTGGTTTGCCAAACGGTGGCTTTTCTGTTGCTGAATTGCAGGCAAGAGCAGTTGTCCTTTTTCGAAGGACTCTTAAGAGGTTTGAAGCTGAAATGGCAAAGTATAGAAAGGAATGCAAGTAGTCTTCTCCCAGGAAGGTAACAAACTCCTTGCAATCCTCTCCATTCCTTTTCTCCTTCCCAGCATCCCTTTCCTTATCTATGTATTTTTGGAGGCAAGCATTTCTATTTCAGAAGTTTCACTCATGTCAGATGAGTTAAAGGTATACTAACTGATCCCAAGTTATGTTTTGGGACATATTAGGAATGCTTTTTGTTGAACCAGAAGTATGACCAGTGGTGGCACAACTCTTGCTAGGCCCAGTGATTAAGTTCCTAGCAGACAGAAAGCAGTCTGCTGCTACTGTCATAGAGGGGTGACTGTCAGACTCATTTAGCTGAAGTATTTCTAAAGGCAATCATGAGTTACTACTGGGGGCCCTTATTTTGAATGAAGATTACATTTTCACATCCGTGACATTTCCTGTATGTGGCTTGTGCGCTACCAGTTCACATTAACTTTTGCTTAATGTAACATTTGATGCTCATGAAATGCTTGTTCCTGTCAAGTTGACTGGCCTCAGGTTTTGGAAAGCAGTAATTACATCTGCTTCTCAAGAAGATTGCTCAGTTCAAGCAACCATATACTAGGTACAAAAGGCATTTGCGTCCATTGCCTTGCATTTGCCAGAATATATCTGGACTCCCAACACTTTTTCAGTGTTTTGCTAGACGCCTAAACTTTAGGAGGAAACTCCATATGGGTCATTACTGGAAAGGCATTCAGCAGTTCATTCTTAAGCCCTGTGCTGTTTGGCTTCAGTCATGGTGATGGCAGGAAACACGCTTGGTATCTCAGGAATTTGAGTAGCTGAACCTTACTTGGAGGAAGTGATGAAACTGATTCAGTGTTTAAAGGTAAATTTCTGTTGCTGGCCCTGGCAGGTGTTGGCCAACCTAGAGACATCCTTTCTGAAGTTAGATGGTACTCTTTCCAGTTTGTTTTATTGGGGGGGTTCTGCTTTGTATGCGCAGGATAGTTGGCCCACCTCACTAGTGGCTTACATGGGTTTAATAAGTTTAACATCACTTCTATAGATTTGCATTTGGCATGGTGAAAACAGCAGTAGACTTTGTGTTTGATACAAACAAGCAAAAAAGGTTCATATTTTTATCCACTATATTGCTTGATTATGATCTGGACATTGCTATGGAGAGTGTACTTTTTGTCTGCAGATTTCAGACCAGTACCATCTGGGCATGTTCAGATTCTATCATCAAATGGAGATTGGAGGTCCAAGTTTTGGTGCTTGGTATATAGGCTAAGGAATCCTAGCAATCTGCCTTCCAGGTGAGTTCCCATTTTGAGATGTGCTCAGATTCCTGTGCAGTACGGCATGCATACTGAACCTTTTTCTTTCCACCCCATTGCTGCTGTGAAAGGTACAATCTTTTCTATGACCCTGTACTGGCAGAAGTAACTGACATTTAAGTGAAAACAGAGCACCATATTGTTGGGTATTGGTATATCCATCCATTAATTAAAAATATATCCTTACTGCACAAAACTCAAGTCTCAGGATGGTTGTATGGCTTGTCTCTGCTTGATACTCATGATAGGGTCCATTTCCCTAAAAAGTGTTGTACATAGTGCCCCAGGAAGTCTTATTGGGTGCTGTATAAAACTACAGAAAGTAATCAAGCGTGTTCAAATTGGGTTTATCGTGTACAGTAAAGTGATACCCATGTTAAAGAAAAATAAATGACTATATCCATAGTAATGCTTAAAACCAGACTGAGGTCGTTATTCAGTGACGTTGTGTATTATGTTTTTAAGGGAGGTGGTTACTTCCACTATTTTCATATTCTGTGTTCACTGTTTAGCTTTAAGACATGCATTATGATATGTGGTTCTGAGGATCTCAATTTGTTTAAATCTGTTAACTATTCTGTTAAGTTGCTAAGTCTTCAGAGACTTCCAGTTTCTGGTAATTTTTGTGCAGTGGTTAGAATCCACAGTAGGTAGTATTGATTACTTTAACTGAGGGTCTAGGAGCATTGATCAGTGCATGCAAAAAAGGATGGAATTTCCTCAGTTTTCACCTTTTTAATACAAATGTTTCTCCAGTTTGCATTTGATTCTGTTGCATCACCAACAAATGCTTGTTTTATTAACTGTAGTGCTGTTATTAGGATTGCAGAACGTACAATATACACATTTCCATGCCTAGACCTTCTAAATCTGGACTGAAGTTTTGCTAATAGTTCGGAGGATACAAAGTTTACCTTCTTGAAAATGAAGTTCCTTAGATTCCTGTATAATTGAGTTAATGAACTTGTAAAAGTCTGAGAATGTAAGGGGGTATTTTTTGATGGACAATTTAACACAAATATTCCAGCAGTTCAGGGTTGCACTTTTTACCTTGAATTCGATTTTAAAGATGTCTTGCATTTTCCCTAATACTTTAAATCATTAGCCATTTGACTTGAGGGAGAGTTCCTATTCAAGAGTTGCAAAATATTTCAGTTCTGAACCTCAAGCACTTAATACCATCCTATGAACTTACTGGCTTTCCAGTTCATTTTTAAAGTATTGGCACTTCAGAGATTCTTTAATGAATGAGAAGTTGCCAGTTTTCATCACGGATCCCATTTTCTACGTGGGAGGTTTACTGTCACCATCTGTCTCCAGTGCCTCTACTGTCTCATGTCTTCTCACAGTCCATTAATCTCTCTGCTGGACTCTTTCCTCTGTCCCAGATCATCTTCAAGAGAGTGTCTTCTGTTTTTTGGCATGTATGCCTGAACCACTGTAATCTATTTGACCTTCTCAGCAGTTGGCACTACTTTGGTTTCTGCTCTGCCACATTCCATCTATCCCAGTGTGTGCATCTTATCCATCTGTCCCAGGCACTTCATCTCAGTCACCTATAGCTGCTTCAGCTGAGCTTCCTTTATTGCCCAGGTTTCTGCACAGAACAGTAGTGCTGTTCACACCACTGTATTTGTACATGTTTTCAACTTTGATATTCTTTTGTCATATACTACCCGTGACACTCTGCCATTTGGCTACTGCCCCTCTGATTCTAGATTTGACTGCTTTATTCGGACTTCCCTTCTGAACCTAAGCCTCTGAGGTAGTTGAAGCTGTTGACCTGTTGCACGGTTTCCTTCTCTCAGATCTGTTTCTGGTTTTCCGCACTTGTTGCAGTAAGTCTTGCTGGTGTTTTCATCCCACATGCATTCAGTTTTGCATGTGATTCTCCTTCCTTTGCTGCATTTCTTGCTGTGGACCTGTAATGCCACATCTGCATACAGCAGTAGTTGATCTCTCCCCTCTGACCAGTATGAACAGCAGTGGGTACAGAGCTGAGCTTTGTACACCCACTCCACCGGGTAAGCCCTAGAGTCTGAACACGTACGTGTCATTGGGTCCTTGTACATAGTCTTCACTAAGTCTAGCAGTTTGTCTACGACTTTGAACCACTGCAAGACTGCCCAAATCTGCTTTCTTGGGACCTTATGGATTTCAAGTCTAGGCATGCCCAGTTGGAATTCATCTCTAGCTAACTGCCAGCATATGGTCCGTTGTGCTGCAGCCGGATCTGAATCAGAATTGCTAATCTCCCATCATTCTACTTTACATATTTACTTAATCTCTCTCCTGAATTTTTCATGCAGTGTGACAAGAGTTTGATATCTGTGTACTACCCACAGTTGATGTCCACTTTGTTTTTGTACACTGGCACTAATATGCTTGTATACCTGATAACTGGGGAATGCCCCCCTCCATTCTGCTGTGTACCTCAGGAGCCACGTCTCCCCCTTCTCATCCAGTATTGGTCATATTTGCTGTGATGTCATCTGATCATGCTGCTTTACCTGATTTAGTTTTCCTTACTGCTGTTACTAGGGCTGGCATGTCTTTCATCATAGGCCTTGTCTAGGAACAGTACAGCTTCTGTGGAGTTTTCTTTATTCTGAAGCTGCTGGAAGTACTAACATCTGCTTTTGATTTTCTGTGGACTTGGTAAGCAACTTGTTTTGTATTTCATCAGTGGTGTCTGACTAAATCTTTCTATTTGCCTTTCAACGCAATAGTTTTTGTGCCATCTACTACATTTTCCAGATTATGATAGTGCCTCTGATGCAAATAAGTTACCACTTTGCCTGGTGTTTCAGTATCCCACTTTTTAATGCATGCCTTAATTCTTTTGACTTCCTGGACTTCAGCTTTCTGCCACCAGTTTTCCTTGTATACGTTTTTCATACCTGGCTGTGCCACATATTTTGTTCTGTAGTCCAAACACATGCTGTTTTGAAGTACTGCCATTTGTTTGCTCCTGTAGACGTGCTAGAGCCCTGAGTAATGCCTTCAACCTTTTGCTTTCTGTTCAGCCCACTTCCAGGTTTTCTGTCTGGTCTCTGACCTTTGAGCCTTCTGAGCATTGTTTACAGCTGATTGAGGCTGCCATTGGTTTATGCATTGGGCTGTCTGTTTCACTTGGGATGACTTTGCAGTTCGATACCTCCAGGTAAGGAAAGGGCGCTGGAGTAGAAAGTATACCAGAGTTGTATGTTGGCCCACTTGTATGTGATCTTGACTGTCTTTCTGAACCATTGTTAGTCAGTCAACCCATGTGCCAGACAAGTCTGGCATGATTCCTTTATTGTTCCTTCACCCATGTGGACCCATGCAGTACTCATCCTGTTCTGTCCTGTTATGTGGATTTAAGTCCCCCATTAGACACCAACTCATTGTCCTGCAACTGCTGCCTGAATGCACTCTTCACTATCTCAACTCTGCTGTGGGCAAAGTCTGAGATTAGGAGCAGTGCCCTATGCTTGTACTGGCTTCTGCCATGAGTCATTCACTAATTCATGTGACAGCCCCCTCTGCCTCCTGAATCCTCTCCCTAACCATAATTCCCACACAAAACCTTTCTAGTTTGTACTCATGAGTAGCAAATTCCTGGGTCCCAAGCCAGATAGTTTTACTGCACTGTGCTTCCATCTTGTCTCCTAGATAGGATTCCATCCGCCTTGCCATCATGTCTTCTACTTCCAAACTGCATCCTGTTTGTGAACCTGTATTGAATGTAGTAATCTGTTCAAGTTTGCCAGGTTGATTTTACATCTAGGTTTAGCTCAGCAGAGCTGTCCCAGGTAACCAAAACTGAGTATCTGGACACTGCCTGGTCAAAAGTTTGACTCAAGGTGGCTGCTGGAATTCTGTGAAGGGTGTACCTACACCCCACCCACCATTGACTTTGGTTCCTGGTGTAGGTTAGAGTAGGCCATCAACGCATGTTTGCTGGTAATACTCAATGCCCGTTTTTGTTGACAGTCAACGCAACTGAATCACCTAGTGCCAGTTTTTTCATCGTATAGCTAGCCCTGACATGGAGTGCAGTCTGGTCTGTGCTATATCTAGAGGATATTGTGCACCACATTTAATACCCAAAGGGGTCTGTACAACTCTTCCCCCTGTAGACACCATCTAGTCTGTGCTGCTACCCACAGCTTCATTGCTGGGTGAGAAATGCTTCATTTTTTGGGTGGAGCACCACAGATGCACAGGGAGAACATGCAAACGCCAAACTGGTATTGGTTTGAGGTTGGGATTGAACCTTGTATCTTGTAGTTGATTACCTTTAACCATAACACCATGTGGCCTCTCACCTGAAATCTTAAGGTTTTTAAAATGCTGCTATAAGAGGGTATTATAGGATTATAAGTGGTTACTAGGCTAATGGCCCTAGGGCCCTTAAAAGCCTAGCAAAGTACAGTCCGTTCCCAAGGATATCTGCATATTAAGTGAGACTAAGACAACTGTGGTGCAGTGGTTAGCATTGTTGCCTTACAGCAAGAGGTTCTCTGGTTATTTTCTCTGCTGGAGTGTCTTCTGTGTGGCGTCTGCATGTCCACCCTGCATTTGTGTGGGTTTCTCCAAGGTATTCTGGTTTCTTCCACACTCCAAAGACATGCGTTTCTTCCTGGTGCTCTGCTGAAAATGGGTTCTGTATCCAGTTGGACATTCCTAGTTAAATGTTAATTACTGCCCCTGTCCAAGAGGGACAGGTGAAACTGCTGCGGTGAAGTTGTGTTTTCCTAGCCAGTCATCCAAATTTATGCTCAAGTATGGTCAGTGAGGGAGGGGCTCTGCTTCACCTGAATTGGAAGTTTGTTCCAGAGGAGAGGTAAACCTCTGAGGCATGTCTCCAGCAAATCCTGTTGGTCGTGTACTATTTATTTACATTTGATAACCAGGTAATGTCTGGCTGGACAAGTGAAGCTACAATAATTAAACTGCATATGTGAAGTAGGTTACAATATGTTAAAACACGACTACAGTACAATAGACTAGTAAAACAAAATATAAACAAAGTTGAATAAAATAGGGTTCAAATGTTTGTGTATATTTGTCTTGTTTTAAATTGTGATGACAAAGTTACAATATGGTGAAAAGACTAAAATGTCAAAACAACATCTCAAGTCATATTTTTTTTTGCTATTTGTATGCAAAAGTGTTGCTACAAGCAGGTTGAGAGTGGAGAGTGATGTTAGTGGAGATGGAGGCCCAGCGTGGGAATTGCATAGCCAGAGGTGCAGGAGCATAGCCAGTGGTTTGCGAATTCTGTTAGGAGCAGTTTGAAGTGGTGTGTATCAGGAGTGGATAGAAGGTGCTGGGGAAGAGAATTCCAGGCTTTTGCTATAATGCGAGTGTCTCAGAGTTGTGGGTTTTGTTAACCTTAAGCAGTATTTATCTACTGACCTTAGTGAGGTAAGGTTAGAGTATGGTTGAACAAGGTCAGGTAGGGCTGGGCAGTAGTCAGGGTTATGAATGAGTGGGCTACTATAAACTGGTTGAGGGTGAGTAAGGGAGTTCAGTCCGGTTGTTGTAGGGCAGTACAATATCTATGGGGGAGGTTTGTGGCAAATTTAGCTATTTTATTGTAGCAAGATTCAAGGTAATTCAAGTCTGATTTACAATTGTAGAGATTGTAGAGAAGGGTGGAGTAGAGTCCTAGCTGTAGTTATTCTGGCATGATTGGGTAGAAATGGTTTAGGCCTATACAGTGCACCAAGTTCTCCATGTACTTTTTTTGATAGAGCAATATATGTCAAATTTTAAGCTGCTGTCTAGGGTAACACTGAGGAGTTTAGTGTGCAACAAGTTTGTTGTAGTGCCATTGGAGGCAGAGATTGGTTAGTGTGCTTTCTTGGAGGAATTGGTGAATACCACAAGTTTGGCTTTGTTGGAGTTTAAAATGAGTTGGTCTGATTGGTATTTTTCAATGCTATGAAGGGCAGTCTTAGTTTTTTTTTCTTGGAGTTCATTTAAGGTGGGGGCAGAGCAGATAAGGGAAGCATCATATGCATATTGAATGACTGTGGCAGGTTTGGCTGCGGAATAAAGATAATTTGTAAAAAGGTAAGTGGGCCCAGGATAGAGCTTTGTGGGTTGCCAACACTAATGGGTAAACGGGACAAAAGTTTTTCCCATAAGCTTGTTTATGGTTAGAGAGAACTGTAAAACCAGCATAAGGTTTCAGAGCTGAAATTGAGTGGCAAGTTTGAGAATTTGAGAGACCGTCATGCTTTCCTTCACATCAAGGAAGGGTGGCAGAGACTGTGTTTTTTATTTAAGGTGGTTTACAGTATTGGTAAAACTTATGAGAGGGGTGTTAGTACTATGTTTGGGGCAAAAGCTGTGCTGAGTATTAGGTTATTTTTAGGGAGGCAGTCTATGTAGACATGTTTATTTTTTGGCAAGTACTAAAAGAATAGCTATGGGTAATGAATACTGGGTTCCTTAAAGCAAGTGCATCTTATACCATTTGATTTATGAATGTGCAGCACTTCATTAGAGCAGGATCTGAGACTGCTTTATGTGCAAGACAGAGGTCACCTCTTGAAAGGTCTGAAAGACTGAGTATAGTGACTGGTTTCAGTCAGTCAACATATGATATGCTGAAGACCCTAAATTTTCTTTAAGAAACCTTGTAGGTCTTCACAGTTACTGCAGGTGCCTCATAAGGTACATGCCAAAGGTAGCATTGTACTCTTCGCCTGAGTACGGGGGTGGGGGGGGGTTGTAACCTCTCATTCTGGATACATTGCCCTTGTTTGAGATGGGCAAAGCCTGCCTTATCACTGTGGCAACGTGGTGGTCAAAGGAAAGGTTGCTGTCAACCTGTACCCAAATCTTACCACAGATTACCACATGAATACCCAAAGAACAGTCTGCATGACTGTCTTTGCCAAAGGGCAGGACGCCGCATTTTTCTGTGTTTTAGCCCATGACTTTGGCACCAATTGTTTAAGACCCCTTGTAGGATGTTGACATCGTTTGGGGACTGACTGCATTCAGTTTGCAATCAGCCAGCTGTCAGCCATAGGCCTTTTGTTTTAGACTGTACATTTGATAAGTAGATTGCAAATAGGGGCCCCAGCACAGATCCCTGTGGAGCACCACTGGTTATGGGTCTGCTGGTGGAAGTCAGCTATTTTGACTGAGTTCTGTTGGTGAGCCAGTTTGCAATCTGCCTTTATGACTAGTTTGATGCCTGAGAGGGGAATATAATCAATAGCCTTGGCCAGGTTCAGGTAGACTGTATGCATAGATTTTCCTTCATCTAGGGCTTTGTCTCTCTCCACAAAGTTCATAAGGCAGGATCTCCCTTTAATGAAGCCCAACTGGGTCGAGTTGAGTGTTTAGTCTATATCTTTAAGGTCCATGATGATTCTTTCCATATCCTTCCAGGTTATGCTGGTCAGGATTGTGGGTCTAAAGCTCCCAGGGTTTGTGGAGGCACCTTTATGTAATGGGATGACTCTTGCGGTTTTTCGTTCAACATGTACAAAGCCAGTGGTTAGACTCTGGTTAAGAGTGCACAGTGGTGCAGCTAGTTTCTCTTTTACTCCATTTAGAATGCAGCCTAAGGTGATGGGAGTAACTGAGGCTATTTTTGGCTTTGGAGAGGGTGTTTACGACTTTCTCCTTGGAGAAACTAGGTGGAGGGCCAGTATTGGGGATGCTTTTGGGGGATCTGTGGCAGGGACAGGGGGGAGAAGTTTTCACTGAATCTGTCCTCTACCAGGTTGACTTTCTGCTGGTTCATTATATGTGGTGCTTTTAATCAGTTCTGCACAGATCTAGGTTTTTCCTTTGAGGAGGATGATCGTGTTTCACTGTTGCAGTCATTACATTTGGGTTATCTGCTTGCAGGTAGCCCTCAGTCAGCCTAAAAGTCTTGGGTTCTGCGTCAGTTGCTGTCCCATGACATCCGTCGTCAAGGGTATAAAACATGCAGCCAACGCCGTTACATCAGTCTTTCTTGTCGTGTGGTGCCCGAAGCAGAAGCAGTTGGCAAGTGCCGGTCGGCAGACTACTGAATTTTTCATTTGAGTTTCAGAACCGAAGTTTTCGACTAAAGCCAAGTACCCCGTTGGGGGAAACTTTTTCTTACAGATTTAATGCATTCTGCTGAACAAGTTGGAAAACCTACTTTGCAATGTGGTTGTGATTCATTAGAGGCCTCTTGCAGGGCTGTTACTGGGTCTGTGCTCAGAAGGCATGCTTGGCTTAAGGAGCAATCTTTGCGTGATCATGTTAAAGCTAAATTGTTGGATGCTCCTTTAAATCAGGACTGCCTGTTTGGCAACAAGGCTGAGGAAGTTCTTAAAAAGATGGAAGATGAAGCTAAATCTATGCAAACTGTTAGATTTTTTACAAGTTCAGCTTCCTAGATTTAGTAGGCACTGGCCCTCTAAGAATTGGTCCTTTCCAGCCCTTCTCAAGCCAAACCCAGACACAGCAAAAACCCCAAGTTTCAGTCCCAGGGCACACAGAACTAAGCAGTGGGGAAGGCCTCCACTTCCATATCAGGGAATAAGACTCCCCCTATGGTAAACTGTCTCAATGATTTCCTTTTAAAATTTCCAAGCACTTAACTGCCCCCTTGGGAGGAAAGATTGCTCTTCATGCAAAGAATTAGGAACTAATTACTCAGGACAAATGGGTTTTAAATGGTGCCCCAGGGATACAGATTTCACTTTCACACGTTGCCAACACCAAGCAGGTGGCCGGACCTACCCCCAAATCAGTGGGCAGAGGCCCAAAAACAAGTACTTTCTCTCAAGCACGGGGGCTTTTCAACTGGTACCAGAAGAGGAAAAGGGACAAGGTTTCTACTAGTGTCTTTTCCTGGTACCCATGCCAGAAAAGACGGTTCATGGTGTCTTATCCTGGACCCGTCTACTCCTAAACACCTTTTTGGAGATTCCAAAATTCAAGATGCTGACTCTTCACTTACTTCCTATGCTAAGCAAAAATGCCTGGTTGACAACACTAGATTTAAAAGAAGCATATCTGCACATCCCAGTCAGGGAATCTTGCAGAAGATACCTACACTTCAAAGCAGGCTACACACACTACCCATTCTCTGCACTGCCCTTTGGCTTATCTACTTGCCCAGGGTATTCACAAAGTGCCTAGCTCAAGTTATTGCCTTTTGCAGGCAAAGAAATATTCAAATATACCCATACCTGGACGATTCTCTAATTCGGGCAGAAAGCCGGGACATACTTTTGAATTATCTGGCCTTTGTACAAAGGGTTCTAATTTGTCTGGGGTACACCATAAACAAAAAGAAATCACACCTGGTACCCTGTCAACAAATTATATTCCTGGGAGCAAGCTTGAATAAAACTTCCCAGATTACCTCACGACAGAGAAATTTGACAACCTACTTCAAACAAGTGGCCACACAAACCCTGCTATATGCAAGCCTTGGGGTTCATGGCCTCCTGCATTCTTCTAATTCCATGTGCAAGACTGCATATGAGGAAACTACAGTAGCATCTAAAAAAGCCTATGGTGTCAACATTCTGAAGACCTGGAAACAATTCGTAGCATACCTTGCCTACACCTAGAGTTCCTTGGGTGGGCAGAGGCCTGCCACCAAAATAAGGGACTACCTTTCACACCACCCCTTGCTGCCCAAACCCTAACAGACTCATCAGACTATGCATGGGGGGCTCATCTGGCAGGGAAGTGCATTCAGGGCAAATGGAACCCAAGTCAAATGCACCTGCATATCAATCAAAAAGAAATGTTAGCTGTACAGAATGCTCTGACAGTCTTCAAGGACCACATTCTTCCAGGGCAACTAATGGTAAAGAATGACAACACCCCTGTTGTGGTACATAAGCAGGGGGGGTACACAGTCTTACCCCCTCTGCAGACTAGCCATGGCATTGTGGAACACAGCCTTGAGCTACCAAGTGCACCTACAGGCTCAATTCCTGCCAGGAAAATTAAATACACTGGCAGACGGACTAAGCAGAAACCTTATGGACCCACACGAGTGGAAACTGGAACCAAGGAATTTCAACATGTTGACAAGCAAATGGGGGAGCTCAGATATAGACCTGTTTGCCTCTCCCAAGAACTACCAATTGGACAAATTTTGCACAAGGGCTCCCCACAAACAAGGCTGGAAAGTGGATGCTCTGTCCTTCAGCTGGAAAACCTATCGGTCTATACGTTGCCCATCTGTCTCTGCTCTCCAAAGTACTACTAAAAATCAAACAGGACAAACCAAGGATGATTTTGATTGCTCCAGACTGGCCACGCCAACACTTATCTACTGCGCAGTGTCACGGTTATCTCCACGGCACCTGCCTCACTCCTTCCCTGCTGTCTCAACAGGAGAACCAGATTCTGCACCCTCAGCTGCTAACACTGAACCTTGCAGCCCGGCTAATCTCTCCTTTACCATCCCTCAGCAAACTTGTGATGGTTATAATTTTAGAGGCAAGGAGGCCTAGTACTAGAAAATCTTATGCTGAAAAATGGAAAAGATTCTGTGCCTGGAACCAATCGCAAGGGTTGAGCACAACAGCACCCAGTTTACCTCCGATTTTACATTACTTAACTGAGATGCTTCACAAAGGCCTGTCTTTTTTTCCTCCAGTAAAATCCACGCCTCCGCCATTTCAGCTCATTTTAACACAACCTCCCCTCTTCTCTCATCCACTGCTCAAGCTGTTCCTCAGAGGGGCCAAAATTTGAGACCACCCAGGAGAGCTCTAACCCCAGCCTGGGACCTTAACTTTGTCTTGGAGAAACTCGCTCTACCTCCTTTCGAGCCAGCTGCTACTGCAGACTTAAAATTTATTTCTTGGAAAACAGCTTTCCTTTTAGCAATCACGTCAGCTAGAAGGGTATCTGGATTACAGGCCCCTATGGCAGTAGAGCCTTTCATACTTTTTCATGTGGACAGGGTGTCCCTCAGAACCAATCCATCCTTCATGCCCAAGGTGTGGTATCCAGCGTGGCTCTTAATCAGTCCATTCATTTGCCAAACTTCTTTCCCAAGCCACATAATAAAGGGGAACTGTTACTGCATTCCTTAGATATGCACAGACCACTTAGATTCTACTTGGACAGGACTAAACTTCAAAGGAAATCTGAACTGCTGGTGGCATTTGCTGCAGGGGCAGAGGGGAAGGCTATTTCAAAGCAAACTATTTCTAAATGGATAAGCCATTGTATTAATCTAGAAGCACCATGAAAAACCTATCCCCAAGGAGTTCAATCCTCACTCCACCAGGGCTGCAGCTACCTCTACAGCCTTTCTCAGAGGTGCCCCTACCAGGGACATCCTAGAAGCTGCTACATGGAGTTCTGTACGTACTTTCACCAAGCATTATCATTTGCCAATTTTCTCTAAATCCAGAGGTAACTTTGCCACTGCAGTCTTGGAGGATCTTATAGCTGGCCCTAATGCTATCTAAATTCCTCCTCCCAACCATAGTTTTGGGAATCTACCCTAATGTAATGACTGCAACAGTGAAACACTAAGAACATAGTACAGTTGTGTACACTTATCATAAATGTAGATGTTGGAGTGTATTCACTGTTGCAGTCCTGGTTACCCTCCCTCCAGCCCCCTAACTTTTGGCTATACCTCTCCTTTACTATGCTTAAGCCTTTTTGGTGTATTTGCTTTATTGTTGGAGGTATATCTTTGTGCTTTTATATTTAATTGCTCCCCATTAGGGGGGCACCTGGGGCAAGAAAAACTGATGTAATGGCATCTGCTGCATGTTTTATACCCCTGACGACTTTGTCATGGAAGAAGGGACAGCAACCGATGCAGGACCCAAGACTGTTAATCAGGCCGACTGAGGGCAACTTGCCAGCAGATTACCCAAATGTAATGACTGCAACAGTGAATACACTCTAACATCTACATTTATTGTAAGTGTACACAACTGTACTTTTATAAATCTGTAGAAATTCCAAATCACACTGGCCCATTTATTGAAGTAAAGGACTGTAATTCGGTTGACGAGTTAACATTCATCTGCAAGGGCTGTCAGTTGTACTGTATGTGGAAGACTGACCCTACTTTACATTGCATACTTAATGAAAATGGCCTTGTAAGACATGTTGAGAACTGCAAAAATGTCAGCACTTTATTTTTATCAAAGCCACATGGATGGTAAGGGGTGGTGACTGGAAAACTGAGTAGTTTGAACTTTGTCAAGAGTTTCTATTGGCAGTTTTCTGAAATTGAGGGAAGCAGACTTATGATTTTTTCGGTCTTTCAGTTTTATTTTAAATGATTAGCTGACTGGTCATGTAACTAAGGATTTGTTTGAGTGAATATTGGTGCTAAACTAAGTTGTAGTCTTGGATCTCAAAGATGGTGGGGTATTTAATTCACCACTAAAATGACTGATTTTACAAGTCTTGGCTTTATCCCAATACCAAAGAATCCTAAGCTTAAAGGTATTGAATAAATGGATAACATGATCTATGTAGTCTTTAATTCTGTTCTGGTGTGAAACTGTTTCGTCATTCTGCATGCTGCTCATCTTTTACCTCTTACCAGCCAGCATTTAAAACTACATGAATCACATTTTCCCATGACTTGTATCAGTAGTTGCTAAACAAGCAATTCAGAGTGAATGCTGAAAATGCAAAAGTAATGCTTTTACTTCTCACAACTTGAATACCCCCCACCTTTCTGACTGCACTGGCCTGCAGCAGTAAAATTTAAGAAATGTCACTGACGTCTGTCTTGATCCTAGCCTAAATGTCATTGCATGTCGCCAGTGTGAAAGCTGACCATGTAAAAGCTTTTCTTCTGTACTGAGGATGCCTGCAAACTTCCTTTCTTATTCTTAGGTTCATAGGTTCATACTAGGCTATCTGCCCGAGGGCATTTACAAGCCTAGCCCATCGTTTTGTGGCTTACGCCACCCCTTTAGTATGGGGAACTATACCCATTATTTTGCTGTGCCTCTGTCGAGCAGTGACACTGAGGTAATCCCTGGGGTATATCTGCGATCTCCCATCCATTGGTCAAGATTTTTCTTGAACAAGGCCAGCGAGGTGCTCTGCCTCACATGTACCGGGATTTTGTTCCACAGCATAGGGAGTCTTTGGGTGATGAATCTATCCCTCCAGCACGTCCTATTAATAGCCGTGTCGAGGTTTAAGTCTCCGCCCTTGTGGCTCTGATGGATCTAGATTTTTGAGGTGAAGCATATTCATCAAATCTGGGTTTGACATGGCCTTGTATGTTAGGCAAAGGTCACCTCTGAGCAAGCGTGGCGACTGAATAGAGCTGGAGTTCTTTCAGTCGGGCAGCATAGGACAGATTTTTGAGACCCTTTATCCTTTTGGTGAGGAACTTTTGTGGCCTCTCCAGCTGCTGCAAGTGTCGGGTCAGATACATTCCGAATGGGGCATTGTACTCAATCATTGGTCTGATGAGTGATGAGTAAAGGGAGACTATGACCTCCTTTGATCTAGATGAGAATCCCTTCATGATAAGGTGGGCAATGTAGAAGGTCTTCCGAACTACTTTAGCTACATGGGTGTCGAATGACAGACTATCAACCTGGGTCCCTAGGTCCCTGATAACTTCTGTGGTCAGTGGATTGCCACCTATTTCGTAGCTAGGGGTAACCTTGTTTTTCCCAAAGGGTATGACTATGCATTTTTTGGCATTTAACTTTAGTCCGTGGCTCTGGCACCAGTTATCCGTTTCTGTGAGACCCTTCTGAAGGATATCTGTGTCAGATGTGTTTTCTACTATGGCGCCCAGTTTGCAGTCATCTGCAAACTTTGTCAGCCATAACCCTCCTGTGTTTGCTTGTACTTCGGAAAAGTAGATGCCAAACAAGAGTGGGCCCAGGACTGAGCCCTGTGGGACACCACTTGTGACAGGCTTTGAGTCTGACATGGCGCCAGCAACTCTGATCCTGTGGGTTCTGTCACTCAGCCAGTTTGCAACCCATCTTGTGATGTATGGGTTAACATTTAAGCTGAGTTTTTCAATGATACCCGAGTGGGGTATTGTATCGAAGGCCTTAGCCAGATCGAGGTAGGCTGTATGGACTGCCTTTCCCTTAATGGCTTTGGTGACTGTTTCGAAAAAGTCAACCAAGTTTAAAAGGCATGATCTGCCTTTGACAAAGCCAAACTGGGTTGGATCCAAAGTCTGCAAATTCCCTATGTCTTTATTTATGAGGTCCATTATGATCCTCTCCATGGCTTTGCAGATGAGGCTTGTCAAGCTAATGGGCCGGTAATTTCCAGGGTCGGTGGAGGCACCGCCTTTGTGCAGTGGGACCACAGTTGCAGTGCGCCACTCCCTGGGTACGTATCCCGAGGTAAGACTTTGATTAAACAGCTGTCCTAGCTGTGGGTTTAATTCCTCATTGAGTTCGTGGAGCACACAGCCAGGGACACCATCAGGTCCCATGGATGCTGTGTTTTTCTCTTTGGAGAGAGCAGTTCTCACTTGGGCGCTGGAGATGTTTGGGGGGCTGCAATCGTTTGGTATAGATATCTCTCCTTTTGGGAGAGGTGAAGTTTGCACTGAACCTGTCAGCCAGTATGTTGGCAATGTCTGTAGGATCAGTAATCTTCACATCATTTTGAACTAGTTCTGAGCATATCTGCGAGTTTCCTCCCAGGTTTCTAACATAGCTAAAGAAGGCCTTATGATTGTCTTTTGAGTCTTTAGCTATTTTTCTCTCGAAATTTGCTTTGGATGATTTTATGAGAGCTCTTAGTTTTTTACTTATAGTGATCAAGGGTTTCTTACCTTTTAAGGATTTTGCTCTATCTTGTAGTAGCTTCCTCTTTTTGTTGTAGAGTTTGTTTATGGCTGGGGTCCACCAGACTGGACGCTTGCCTTTGGTACAAAGAGTCTTTGTTTTGCTTGGGATTGCCTTATCCATGCAGTCCTGCAGGTGCCGGTAGAAGGCATTTGTAAGTGATTCAGCGGCTTGAGTACTGTTTTCCGCTGGCTCGGGGGCCTTGAAGGAGACCACACTAGTCTTGAAGTGTGAAGTCGGCTTTTGAGAAGTTCTTTACTGTGGTCTTTTTTATTTCAGGTGGGGGTGGGATGAGGACCTCCAGCGAGATTAGTTTGTGATCTGATCTCACCAGTGAGGGGTGCACTTCTGGTGTTGAACATTGTGCTCCCATGTTCGTGATGATGAGATCAAGTATGTTATCTCCTCTTGTGGGGATGGTGACTAGTTGTTCCATGGCATTTGAGTTTATGAATTCCAGGAACTTTTGGGCTAGGGTGTTTGGGCTTGAGTAGTGTTCCCAGTCTATATTAGGGTAATTGAAGTCGCCTAGTATGATGGTGTTTGGTGATACATTTATCCCCTCTAGTGTTTTCAGGAATGCCATGTGAGGTTCCTGAGTTTGTGAGGGTGGCCTGTAACATGCTACAATTTGCAGAGCAGTCTTGCCTATGGTTAATTGCACCTGGATGGTCTCCGATGCATCGTGCGTTGCCACCAGTCTTGGTGTGGGTGTCCTTGATGAATATGGATACCCCCCCTCCTTTCTTGGTATTGTCCGGATTTTGGGGCGGGAACGCATGATATGAGGTAAAACCTGATAGCTGGGGTGCTCTCAGGAGCCTTGAACCAGGTTTCTGTCACAGCACAGACATCGATGTTCTCCATACTGAGAAGGGCCTCGAGTGCGTGCATTTTGAGATTTAGACTTCTGGCATTGAGCAGCATTACCCTTAGTTTTTCCTTTTTGTGTTCTAGGGTGGTAGGTTTAGAATTTGAGCCTTGCCTAAAAAGCCACTATGGGGTGGCAAGAGCCTTTGCCAATATCCAGAATCCCAGGGTGACAGGTGCAAGCCGTCCCTTGCAGCGTGGCTTGTCCAGCATGTCATCCCAGGCAGACAGACACTGGATCCCCTTTGAATGACACCAGTGTTTAAGCCAATTGTTAAAGCTGATCATCTTATCTCTGTATTGTGGCATCATTCTTGGTGAAGGTAGGATACTGCTCAAGGTCAGGGTCATACCTGCCTGGGCTACATAATCAGAGAGCTCCTCAATGTCTCTTCATGTAGTCCAAGGAGGTACGTCTCGGGTCGTTTACACCAGCGTGGACAATGACGGAGTCATATTTGTGCCTGCTATTGAGAGACCTGAGTGCTTGCGTTATGTGGCGGATTCTAGCGCCCGACAGGCAGCTTACTGTGACCTTCTCCTTACTCAGTCTGGTGAGCGGGACGTCAGTGTGTCTGACTATGGAGTCACCAATGACTAGTGTGTCTGGCATTGTGTTTGGCCTTAAGGGCTGTGACTGTTTGACACTCTGACTATGAGGTCTATGTGTTGCAGGTGTTGTGTTCTGAGGTGGTGGTTGTTTGGGTGTCTGCTTTGGTGGCCTCTGCTGTTTTGGTAGATTTTTGATCAGAGCCTCCGAGTATGTCTTTGTGTTTGTGTATGATTTGAGGTTGTAATGGTACTATGTGAGACTGGGTCTATAGTGTGTGTGGTAACCTTCTCCTCCTGACTGGTCTTGCCAGTCCTATGTTGAGAGAGCTTAGCCTCCAGTTTGGCCGTATAGTTGCATCTCTTGCATGTATTTGTGTTTTGTGGGAGGAGGAGAGGGTTGTCTGTGTACATGAGGCAATTGTAGCATTGCCTCAATATTCCCAGGTTCACCAGCTGAGCAGGAGAGGACACTAGCAACTGATCCCTCGACATGCTAGAAGGATAGACAAAAAACTTTAAAAAAAGATTCCGGGGGACGTGGGTGACCGAGAAATGGGGGGGTTGCCTTTTTGGGGTACTATCTATGACAAGAGTGCCGTATCAAGGTAATAAGTACTGTAGGAGCAAGTGCTAGGATTAACAGATAGAGAATAGTCTACTTGGAGTCAAGTAGAGATGATCTTTTTAGTTATAGGATACGCTGATTAGATCAGTAGTATAGTTCGAGGAAGGTAGTTTTAAGGGAAAATTTGAAGAGTGGACTTTAGGTAGCCCGAATGGTTTAAACCTGCTTAACCGGCACTGCCCTAGTGTGCATTCTAAGTTTGCACACTTGTTGCAGATTTCAGTTGACATTCCTGTGAAGTACATTAATAGGCAACATTTATAGACTTGGGCTGCCTGAGAAACCTTGTTTCTACGTCAAGCACCCACTTGTAACTTAACTGTCTTATTTTCTTTCAGCCTCCTCTTGTTTCCATTTTGGGTTTTTGAAATTTAAGCTGTACCCCCTTGCTTAGACCCAGTGACGGTGGGTGGGATGTGCAGTGGACATCTGTGCTGCAAGACCCATTGCTTCCCAGTAGGCTGCAGATGGCACCATGCTAGATTTCCTAGACTGATTTCATTTCAACACTTGTGTCCCTGGGAGCGTGCACTCCCTCCATCTCCATAATGAGCCTGTCCACCCTGGTCAGACATGTCAGCTGGGCTATACTTGGGGTCTCTAGCCTTTTGACACTGGTGCTGGTAAAATCGGGATATTTAACATAAAGATGTTCTTTCAGAACGTGGTGCAGAAGGTTGCATATGGTGTGGCCATTTATATGGTCTGTAGCAGAGCTGCTTTCAGTTTCATCTTTGCTTAAGTTTAAATTCAGCATTGAAATTTTTTCTAGAGCTGTGCGGGTGTAAATTAAACATAAGGACGTTGTACTCAGAAGTACCAAGAACACAAGTTTTGATGTTTGGAACACAACAGAAAATTCCGCACTTCTGAAGTAACATAAAGGAAGCATGTGCAAAAGTAGTGCATTAAAGCAGGAAATGTTTTATAAAGTGAGTTGGAGACCTGATAGGTGCACTAAACATCCCTGATCTTTACTAGTGTTTCAGGAATGCTAGGCAGCTGAACATTGTACTGTTCATTTGTAACAGTACAAGAATTCGGGTGTTACAAATTCATGCCAAGACTTTCTTTTCTATCCTATCTTAAATTCACTTGATGTACAATCTGAAGTTGTTGATCCTTGTTCAGCCGTTACTGATGAGTATTCGGTTCCGATACTGGAACTGAACCAGCCATTTCACAAGCTCGCGGCAGCCACAAACTCTCGAGCTAAAGTTTTCCCAGCATGATTTCCCGCATCGCTAATCAGCAGTGTCAAGCCACTACTCTTGGGCCAAGTATCTTTTTTTCTGATAAATGGTTCAGATTTTCAAAACTTTTTTCTTAGCCTTTGAACAATATATGTATGTACAACACTATTGCATGTATCTATATCTTTTCTAGCTTTCTTTTACCTTTTTAGGTATTACTTCTGCCATTGCTGGTATTCCTTCATACTTTAAACTTTATTATTCTCATTCTTTTGAGATGTTTGGATTGCAGTCAGATTCCAATTAGATGCTCGTCCTATGTGTATACTGATTGGGTTTGTCCCACTTAACTGAGCCGCCATGTGGCATATGTAAAAAAATTCTCTAACTGGACTTTAACCAAAAGGAAAAAAATTATTCTTAGAGGTTTACTAAAATCTGCTTTCAGCGAGGCTTTTTCTGGGTTGGAGGCTTCAACTGCTCCTAAAACCCACAGAGTGATGACAGAAACAGGCCAAGTCTCTTCCTTAGTCTCCCGCCGGAGATACTAAGAAACTGAGATGTAAGAAATTTAAATGGACCTTATCTCCAGAATTGACTTCTTTGGCTCCTAAGCTCTTGGAGCTATCTTTCTCGGCGCAGACTACTTTGGTGCTGAGCTTTACATCACCGAGCATGGTGTAGAACTTTTTTGGAACAGAGCTACTCCTCTGTTCAATCCACCTCTACACAGATGTTTTTTTCAGTGAAGATCTTCTCAACACAGACTTATGTCTCTGTGCAGACTCTCTTGGTGCCAGCTTTGGCACCATTTACCACAGTGCCGACTGTCTGCTCAAGCAATTCTGTTGGCACTGACCATTCTCTCAACACAGACTTATGTCTCTGTGCAGACTCTCTTGGTGCCAGCTTTGGCACCATTTACCACAGTGCCGACTGCTCAAGCAATTCTGTTGGCACTGACCATTCTCTCTTTGGTGCGGACACCTACGGTACCAGTGCTGGTACTATCACATTACGGCACCGACCTTGTCTGTACAGTCTGTCTTCGGCACCGACCACCCCCTTTTTGGTGCAGATGCCTTTAATACCATCCTCGGTGGTACAGACCATTACTACACCATTGTCTTCGGTACAGATACCTCTTTCGTTGCCATTTATTGAAAGACCAGTCTCCCCTTCAGGGCTGTCTAACATCCTCTAGAAGCCTTTCTGAGCATGATATAGGGCACTTAGTTGATTAGCTGCTGCCAGCCAGAGTAATGAATCCATTTCCAGCTCTACTATGCGTTTCATTTCCCATGCCACAGAAGGAGCTGCTAGGTCAGTGGGTGGATGCTGTCATGTGACATGCCTGGATGTCCCTGTGTGGAACCCTTCAAGGCTTCTTTTATGAATGCTCCCATAGAAGTCTCCTCTTTGGACCCAAAGTAAGACACTAGCTAGATGTGAGCGGGACATAAGACCCTTTCTGCCGTGGGTGCCCCCCCCCCCCCCGAGTTTCTCTAGAAACCAAACGAGTGGAAAAATGTGGCACAAAAAATCTCAAGGATCTTTCTGACGCACGAGCTGAGTTCTCCCCTAGAGGTGGGGGGGCTCAAATGGAAGATGCCCTTTTTGGGGTAGGGGAGTTCTGCGTAACCAGGGTTCCAGAGATTTTTCTCAGGATTGGCCAGAGAAATGCTTGTCCAATCAGTGCTCCTGAGGAGCAGCCCAGCTGCTTACCTCTGGAAGCAGTTTGGGGATGTTTCTCTTTGTACCCTTATGCCTTGTCAACCATCACTGCCAATTCTTGGGTACAACAGATAATAACCAGAGGATGTTATGTGATCCTATCTCGCCTACATTCTGACTGATGGGTTCGTAGCCGATCCCTCGGCTCCGACTCGGCACGCTTATGCTATAGAGCGAGGCCTCTAATTGGCTGAGCTATCTTTATCCCAGGATGCACCACCACTAATCCCCCAGATCTCGTTTGCCGCTTACAGAGCTTGGACGTGGTCTCAACATTGGCTGGGCTAAGTACTATATATTAGGCTTTTTTCCTGTCAGTATTTGCTTCATTTAAACCCAAAAGCTGTTTTAACGGCTATTCTTTGTGTAGGAGTGTTTTTTTAGCAGTTTGATTGAATTTTTCGTATATTTTCCTGTCTGAGAAGGTTCCGTTTAAGTTAGAGGGGCCTTCCCCTGTGGTTACTACTTCTTTAGTGGTTGTGTGTGGGTCAAGTACCCGTTTGAGTTAGAGGGTCTTGACCCTCCTTTTTTCCCTTATTCTCTTTCCCAATCTTGTGTATATATATATATATATATATAAAAAAAAAAAAAAAAAAAAAGTTCTTTAGTTTAAATATTTTCTGAGTTAGTGACATATTGTTCCTGTGTGTCAAACCCTTAAGTTTACTGTTGTCTGTTTTTCTTGTAGAATTATGTCTAAAGAACATAAACCCTCCGGGTTTAAAAAGTGCACGAGGTGTGGCTTCAAAATGTCCATAACGGACGACCACTCCTCGTGCGTCTATTGTCTTGGCGCTAAACATCTGCAGGAATCGTGCAGTGTATGCCATGCGTTTTCCTCCAGAGTCCTCCAGGAGAGGAAAAACAAATTAATCCTCAAGGGATTGATCAAGCCTTCCTTCGAGGAGGCTTTATCTTCCTCAGTCTCCTTCGAAAAAGAGGAAAGCGCCGGCTCCGACCAGTCAGTCGGAACCGACTGCTAAAAAAAAACTAAGCAGACTTCTCCATCGGCTCCACGGAGTTCGGAGCAGAGGTCGGAACGGTCTGCCTCCAGCCTCGACCCCTCTGGTTTCGGAGCCGAGGTCTGGGGCATAGAGAGGCGGGTCACCCTCATCTGCTCCGCTGATATTGGAGCCGATAAGGGTCATCGGCTCACACTTCCCCCTCTGAGCCGAAGTCCGTATCGGCACCGAGGGAAATTTCCTTGAAGGTTTCCTCGGAGCCGATAATTGTTGAGTCATTTTGGAGCCGGTCCCCGAGCCCTTCTGGGCCGATGGAGAAATCGTTTTGGGCCCGATCGATATCCTCGATCATCCAAGATGTCTGATTCGGACATCGACAGGGTGCTCCTTCGACTCTTCCAGTCTCCGGTATTCCAAAAGATGGTTTCGGCTCCAGCCCATTTGGCTTCGGAGCCGATGGTCCACTCCCCTACTGTACTTCCTCCTCCTCCAACAGCTTTGGCACCGTTGGAGCAGGTGCTGGTGGAACCAGTGGAGGTGTTAGGGTCAGGCCCGACCCTTGCTCCGACTCCGGCCCATGGGTCAGAGTTCGGTGCACTGACTTCTTCCTTCGGCCCTGGGGGGGGAGGCTTCGGGATTGATGCTTTCGGTCCCAAGTCTCCCTCTTGGTGCGTCGGCGGCGGGAGTACCGTCCACTGTCGTGACCACGGAGGGGGGACCCTCCCAGGATTCTGGTGGTCCCGCCTTCAGGGCTATGAGGAGTGCTTTAGCCAAATCTTCATTGGCTACCTCCAGTTTCCCCAGCTCCTTCCCTACATTTGGAGACTTGGTCGTTGGCAGTCCCCCTGTCCGTAGACAGCGGAGCCCCTGGGCGTCAGGTTACCCCCGCTGGGGTCTCTCCCCCTCCTGGAGGTCCTTCTGAAGCCTCTTCAGAAGAGCCTCCCAGGAAGAGAACGTGCAAGAGGAAGCACGTTGACTCCCCTAACGAGTCTTTGACATCTGACACCGATCTCGATGATGCAGAGGGGTCCCCCAAGTCGTCCTTGGATGATGTCTCCTTAGGAGACATCCTGGAAGCCCTAAAACGAGGCGGCTGGCAGTCCAAACCTCCCTCTGCTGATGAGTCGGTGTTCCTGAAGGCCTTCGGGGCTCAGCCCTCTGCCTCCTGGGTGTCTCCGCCCTTCGAGCTCTTGGATTTGATCTGTCGAAGGGCGTGGGAACACCCAGACTCTGTGGAACCGGTGCCCGCTCGTCCAAACAAATTTCTCTCGGCGCCCCCGGACAGAGAGTTCCTTACGAAAGGTGTGGCTGTGGATACTATGGTGGTAGCATCTGCTACCCAGCAAGATGTAGCAGAGGCTTCTACGTCCGTCCATCCTCCTAATAAGGAGTCTAGGAGCATGGATCGGTATGGTAAGCGCACCCTTAGTTCAGCGGCCTTTACTCTGAGGTCTTTGAACTACCTGACGCACTTTACGAGATTTCAGAGGGATCTGATTAAGGAGCTGTCCGATACCCTGTTAGGTAACCTGCCTGAGGAGCTGGCCCAGACGGTTGGATCTCAGCTGGCTACAATGTCGTCCATTTTGAACTCATCCATGAGGCTCATTTTGTATGCTGCCGAAGGGGCAAGTAGAGCGGCGGGTACAGGCATTGCTCTACGGAGACCAGCCTGGCTCTGCCTGTGTCATTTCGCGGAGGCCTTAAAGTCTTTGCCGACGCCCCCTTTGATGGGTCCTCCCTATTTGGGCCCAAGGTAAAGGACACACTTACCCTCTGTGAACAGGAGGGTAAGACTCTGACTGCCGTAGGGGCACGATTTTCCACTCCCTTTCGGCCTTATCCCAAGGCTAAAAGAGGAGGGAAGATGTGGTTCCGTAGATCTCAGAAATCTTACCCCTCTCAGCAGGAAGGTTCCCCCTCCAGAGGCAGAGGAGGGGGAAATTCATCAGGAAGACGCCGTCCCAGAGGCGGCAGAGGCCCTCGCAACACTGGAGACCGCGAGTCCTTTCGTGGCTCTTCAGCCTTTCAAAGTCTCTGAGGGACTGCCTGACTGTGCTGCTCCGGAGCCAGTCGGGGGTCGTTTTTCGAAGCACCTGAAGGCCTGGGAAGGGATCACTCAGGACAGATGGGTGCTTCGAATTATCGCCGGAGGTTACTCCATCCCATTTTGTTGCCCCCCCCCCCCCCTCAGTCAAAAAAAATCCCAGACCCGCCACCCAGTCAACGGGATACCGCAGCCTCAAATTTCAAAGCTGCTGCAAAAAGGAGTCATCCAACCGGTCCCCGCAGACCAGATCGGATTTTGTGCCAAAAAAGACCGGGGACTTGAGGCCCATTTTGGACCTAAGCAACCTAAACCGTTCAGTCAAGAAGTCCAAGTTCCGAATGGTCACTTTACAAACCATTCTCCCATTGTTGGAGAAAGGTGTTTGGATGTGCTCCATAGACCTCAAGGACGCGTATTATATCAGAATACATCAAACGTCCAGGAGACACTTGCGCTTCAGCCTAGGAGGCAGTCATTTTCAGTTCCGTGCGCTGCCCTTTGGTCTCACCATAGCCCCCAGGGTGTTCACCAAATGCTTGGCAGTAGTGACTGCTCACCTGAGAAGTCTAGGATTCCAGGTGTTTCCGTACCTAGATGACTGGCTCCTAACTGCCACCTCCAAGCATCTACTTCTACGGAGCCTGCAAGCCACTATCACTGGGCAATTCCCTTGGAATCCCCTTCAATTGGCCTAAGTCTGTGTTGCGGCCATCTCAAAGAATAAGATTCATAGGGGTAGAGATAGATTCAAACCAGATGCGGGTCTATCTACCTGCAGACAGAATTCAGACCATTCAAAATCAGGTTCGAGCCTTACTCCCCAGGTCCAAAGCCCCAGCCAGAATGGTCCTACAGCTATTGGGATCGATGTCTGCCACAGTTCTGCTAGTTCCCTTGGCAAGGTTACACATGAGAATCCTCCAGTGGCTTCTTTCAACTCAGTGGTCCTTTCAGGAACTCCCTCTCAATCATCTCATATGGATCACAGAATCTTGCAAACGGGACCTTCGCTGGTGGCTAGTGTCCTCCAATTTGGATCGGGGACGACCCTTTGTTCTTCCTCTTCCGGCGGCCACTTTGACCACGGACGCCTCCCAGATGGGGGGGGCAATCCCTGGGCAGGTCAGTCCAAGGCGAATGGCACCCGGAAGAGACCCCTCTCCACATCAACATCCTAGAAATGAGGGCAGTACTCCTGTCCCTTCAAGCCCTAAACAATTACCTCCCTCAAGGTGCAATTGCTGTTCACTCAGACAACATGTCAGTTGTCTGGTACCTGAACAAACAGGGAGGGACCAGATCCTATCCTCTTTGCAGAGAAGCGATGAGAGTTTGGGAATGGGCAGTCTCGACCAAACGCTTCCTAGTGGCTACTCACATACCGGGCAAGTCCAATGTCATAGCCGACAGGTTGAGCAGAACCTTCCTCTCTCCTCACGAATGGTCTCTGAATATGACAGTTACAAGGCAAATTTTCAGCGAATGGGGAGTTCTGTGTTGCGACCTCTTCGCGACTCCTCTGAATGCAAACTGCAAAGATTTTTTCTCCCTAACTCCGGCTCCGGGGAAGAGCCCCATGGACGCATTAGTCCATCCTTGGCCCACCGGCCTCCTTTATGCCTTCCCTCCAGTTCCTCTCCTCCCCAGGGTGATTCAAAAGGCATCTCTTTTAGGGAGCAAGATGATCTTAATTGCTCCTTACTGGCCTCGTCAAGTGTGGTTTCCCTATCTTCGGAAACATGCTCTGGAAGGTCCATGGTTCCTGGACCAGGTCCCAGACCTATTGATTCATCAGTCGGGACTACTACACCAGTCCCTACACACCTTAAAATTGATGGCCTGGCTCCTCCTCTTCCGACGATAGTCAGGAGACATGCACTGGATCCAGATGTGGTGCACATATCTTCAGCCCACAAGTCTGCTACGAAGAAACTGTATTCTAGCAAATGGAAAAGGTTTGCTATTTGGGCTCAACTCCGGGGCCTGGACCCCATTTCTACTCCCGTGGCAGAAGTACTCAAATTCCTGACCTCTCTTTTCAATCAAGGCTCTTCAGTTTCTACGATCAAAGTACAATTGGCAGCGATTTCTAATTTTCATGAATCCATAGACCCACCTTTAATGAGCAACAGGTTGTGTAAGACCTTCTTGAAGGGTGCTGCTCTATTAAGACCTCCAATTTCTCATCCTGCACCTCCATGGGATCTCGATATAGTATTACGTGCCTTGACTTCTTTTCCCTTTGAACCGGCAGCTACCTGTGATCTAAAGTTTCTATCATGGAAGACCGCCTTTCTAGTGGCGATTACTTCAGCCACAAGGGTTTCAGAACTTCAAGCTTTCAGTGAAACCCCCGTACTTGGTTTTTCATACAGACAGGGTGTCCCTCAGACCAAATCCATCCTTTGTTCCTAAAGTCTGTTCGACTTTATGCTTGCAACAGTCGTTGGAGCTTCCAGTTTTTTTCCCAAAATACTCCAATAAAGCGGAGTTTGTTTTCCACACACTAGATGTCCACAGACAGTTATGTTTTTATTTAGATAGGACCAAACAATCAAGGAAAGCAGATCAGTTGTTTGTATCCTTTGCAGAAAACAAATTGGGCAACGCTGTCACAAAGGTCACTATTGCCAAATGGATCAGGGACTGTATTACTCAAGCTTATATTTATTCTAACAAAGAGCTTACCACCTCTGTCAAGGCTCATTCTACAAGGGCTATGGCTACTTCGGTAGCTTTTCATTCTAAGCTTGCTATTGGTGACATTTGTGCTGCGGCTACATGGACTTCCCCGCACACCTTCATTTCTCACTACAAATTAGATGTGGCATCTAGAGGACGAGCTTCATTTGGTTCCACAGTGCTCAGGAGTGTTTTCCAATGAGCCACCCGGGATTTAGGTGCTAGGGACGCTGTCCCATCAGTCAGAATGTAGGCGAGATAGGATCACATAACATCTTTTAGTTATGTACTCACCATAACTTCAGATGTTTGGGATCCATCTTGCCTACATTCCTAATAACCCACCCTCCTTACCCCTTCCTTGGAGATCAGAGGATATCAGAAGGTCCGAATCCTGTTTCATCTTGAAACATCTAACAATGTTATGTAAACAAGCTATGCATGTGCGCATGAATGCGGACAAATAAGATCTGGGGGATTAGTGGTGGTGCTTCCTGGGATAAAGATAGCTCAGCCAATTAGAGGCCTCGCTCTATAGCCTAAGCATGCCGAGTCGGAGCCGAGGGATCGGCTCCGAACCCATCAGTCAGAATGTAGGCGAGATGGATCCCAAACATCTGAAGTTATGGTGAGTACATAACTAAAAGTTATACCTCATACCATGCTTTTCGGCCCCAAAAC